>NC_133654.1:86088036-86389261 GCF_009905375.1 Apium graveolens | reverse complement strand
AACTTTACCAAACAAGAACAAGTTTGGAAACTTGATAAGAAAAAGTTCTTTCAACCATCTATGGACGGATTGCTTATATTGAGAAGACTCAAGATCGCCAACAAGCACAGATTGATAAAATTCTGCAAAATCAAGCTTCTCAGCAATCACAACTGACAGAAATCCAATCTTCAGTGGAATTGCTTATCTCTCTTCTACTTCCTGCTGATGCCAAAAAGGGGGAGGAAAGTGATTAAGTCCAAATGCAAGGATGACAAGACACTGCAAGGAAAGGATGATGAAAAAGATGACCAAGGAACTCTGGAATGGGTGGAGGTCATAGTCAAAGTAAAAGATTCTCATCAGAAATGCTGAAATTACAAGTCACAGGATAAGTTCTGATACTGGGAAGAGATTAAGTTCTGATACTGGTAAAAGAATAAATTCTGATGAACTTCTAGATCTTGATGAAGAAATGTCAAGACAGTTATTTCTTCAAGAAATCCAGGAATGGACTGGAAAGTTTAAAGGAAGAAGAAGCTAGACTTAAATCAGAGAAAGTCACATCTAAATCCGAAGCTTCTGGTAAAAAGTCACTTCCAAAACTGAAAGGTATTGTGATTAAAGAAAAGGCACAAACTGAAGCAACATTTGCTAAATCACAACCAAAGATAGACCCAAGATCCAAGGGTAAAGAAAAGGTTGGTGAACCTGTTAAAGTCTATGTACCTCCTGAAGATGAAGAAATTACTGATGATAAAGATAATCTTGCTCTGACTTCAAGAAAAGTTCTTAAAACAACCTCTGACACAGCTCAAGTTGTTCAGAGTCAAGAAATTAAAGTTCTGATATTCAAAAGAAGCAAGTAACCTCTGACACAGCTCAAGTTAACTTGATATCAGAAGGAAGATCAAATACACTCCTACCAGGATTCACTAAAGCAAACAAACTCAACCTTTGAAGACTACTGCAAGTCGTTTTGAAGCTAGAGTAGTTACTGGAAAGGAAGCAAGAGATAAAACTGGATTGGGAAGTGCTGATGAAAGAAGAGTACACAACACTACCAATGATCCAACTTCCTTGTGTGAACCAGGAATTGGAGCAACTCCTGAAAGATTAAATCAATTGGAATCTGTACAAATGGTTTACCATACCTACTTGAAGGAACACATCTTGTTGTATTTCATGACAGATGGTAGGGTTTATCATATAAGACAAAATGCCATTCCATTGAAGTATTTTGAAGAATTGGAGCATGTATTATTCTTACTTCAAGTGGATGACAGATTGACAGGGACTGCTGCAAATTATTTGAAAGAACAGATTCAGAGACAGAAAAGACTTTATTCTGTTAAGTCTGACAGCATATATGTTCCAAAGTACAGAAATCACAATGGTGATATTGTTGATATGAAGCCTAATACTGCACGGATCAGAACATATCTTGGTATTAAGGGGCTTGAATTCAATCTAGAGTCTAACAAAGCTTATGTCATAAGACTAGATCGGGAGTTGAGAAGAGCAAAGATTAATGATCTCAGAGCTGTAATATTTCAAACTGGTGAAGATACTGCAGAGCTTAAAGATGTCAAACGGAGAATGATTGATGAACTCAGATATGCTGAGAAATGTTTGTTGAAGAATTATCTCAGAACAACTCCTGACATCAGAGAGATCAGAAAATGATAAAGCCAAGTCAAAGATCTACAACTACTTAAATTCTGATGTGTATACAGACTAAAGTTGTTATCAGAAGTTGAATTGGTAAAAGCTTTAAGGACTGTAAGTTGTAGTTATCTTGTCTATTTTTCATGCATTTGTACTTAATGTTTTTGACATCATCAAATATCTGTTAAACTTGTATATTTTGATAATTTACAAGTTGGGGGAGATTGTTAGATATATTTGATAATGTCATGGCTAATATGTTTTATGTTTAGATTTCAGATCTTATTTGAACAGAACAAATCAGTACTTAACTGATCAGTACTTATACTGGACGTCAGAACTTAAGGGATATCAGTACTTATGTTATCAGGAGATAAGCATCAGGAGATAGATATCAGAACTTAAGTGCTGAAGGACGATCAGATAAGGACAGTAGCTGATTAAAGTTAAGAAGATCAAGATAAACATAAGAAGAGATATGCATGAAGAAGGAATTCCGTAAAGAATGGAATACTTGGAAGGAAAGATATCTGATTGATATATATTAGGAAGCAGAATTATATTCTATATCAATTAGCGATTATCTTGTAACTGTGTAATATATAAACACAGACATAGGGTTTACACTATAAGTGTTATCATTATCGAGAATATTATTTACTGTAACCCTAGCAGCTCTCGTGATATTTTGTTCATCACTGAGAGATAACAGTTCCAGATTGTAACAGAGTTTATTGTTTCAATAAAGTTTGTTTTCTATTACATAAGTTCTTGAAGTTTGATTTGATTGTAATAAACACTGTATTCACCCCCTCTACAGTGAAAGTGTGACCTAACATAGCCATTTTTTGATCTCCTCTCTCTTCTCCAATCCCGTTTCGGGTGGGAAACTTCATGACTGAATGGTAGGAAGAGGGGACTGCCTTGAAGGCATGTATCCGTGTTCTCCCCATGATAGCATTATAAGTCGAACTAGCCTTTACCACCACGAAATCCAGCATCTGCATTGCTTGCCTTGGCTCCGTACCTATGGTGGTCGGTAATTTGATTATCCCTTCCACAGGACATTCTACTCCAGCAAATCCATATATCGGCATGTCGGTAGGTGTCAACTGTGTAACACCCCCAGATCCGGGGTCGGGGATCCGGGTCGTCACGGTCTTTCTTTCCACAATATCACTTCACTTAATTAATAATAATAACCTTAAGCTGTGACCCCCCACTAACACACACCACAACCCGTTATAGTCTCAGAGATGAAATTCAAATAAGTACAAGTCTTTGAATCCACAATTTAAAAGTTATTACAACCCAAAATGATTACTTGATAAATTTACAGTTAATTGCCATTATCTGCCACAAGTTATAATTATACATAATTTGATTCTCAAAAATAGAATGCCTGATCTACCAATAGATCTACCTCTGCAGCTATAGCAGCCACAACATCATCGGGAAGACGCGGGATGCTTCCCACGCGCTTGCGCTGGGTCTGCTGGAGTCTGGCCATCTTTCCTAACTGTTGTTGTGTGATGAAGAAATAAAGCAAGGGTGAGCAGCAAGCCCACCAAAATAATATATATAATGATTTACAATGTATGAGCCTACTCATAATACTCATGAAAGTCTTGGTCAAAAGAAATGAACCAAGTTTGATATCTTAATGCGATGAAGTCGCAAAATATTCAGTATATATACATATATACTTTTCAAAATATTGGAAGTCCTCTTCCATGCATAATATACACAAAGTCCCAGTGTATAACTGTATAAAAAATATCGTTGCAAGGTGATCTCATATATCTAACCTTGTCTCAACGTTTTTCTGAAAATCTTTGTCATTCATAAGACAATTATTAATTAGATATAAGTTTAAAAGATGAAGTTACAAGATACCCCAATATACTTATATCTTTCCCAATACTACTTGAACTACCACCGTTCAAGTTATAAATTAGCTTCAAAAGTTCATCACATAGATGAGACTATAAGACAAGATTTGAATAGATTAAATCTTTAAATATTATCAAAATAAATGAAGTTACGAGATACTTCATTTGATGTAAACATCATTTTGAAAACTTGACCCTGCCAACACTCAACAATCGCCCAACCGTAGCCTTTCTATCGAAGTGCTCTGGGTAGTGTTGCAGAAATATCCAATTGGATGATGAACTCATTACGGGAGTTTGCCGCGCCAGGAAGACCACTTACGATGATCAGTCGTAGTAGTGCAACCCCACCATTTTCTACATGTAGAGGAGAACCTGTCGGATTTACTTGTCAACCGAACACTGAACTCCTAAGGAATGGACCGCCTTAGCGGAACTTCCAGGCCATTTGGGCCAATATAATAAGGCTGGGCCGGCGCTACTCGACCACTTACGCCACTCCTAGTTCAGATGAAATCCATGACTCTGAAACGTAAAGCTCGTTTCCCCCTTTCCCCAAGTAGAAACTTGTTGATACGGCTCCACCAAGAAGTCGTACCTAGTTGGAAAGGAAAACTCACCGATATTTCCCAGGCGATGCCTGTTAATGGATTAACTTGTTCCAAGAATTTTACTTCCCGAATATTGGGTAAGTAATCAAAAACTCTTTTACCAAGACAGCAACCTTGTTGCGAATATAAAACACACCACCGAGCCGGATCCCCCAGGTTTTGAGCGAGTATTTAAATCCCCTTTTTAAAAGGAAGATCTTAAATATAAAAATAGTTTTGGGATCCGCTCTAACTTTTGAAAATCATTTTAAAGACTCGAAAACACTTTAAAGAGTGTTTGGAGTAAAACTGATTTAATGAAGTAAATCAGTCCCCAGAATATTTAGAAAATGTCTGAATATTATTATATAAATAATATTCCCATAAAAATAATCTTTATAAAATAATTGAAGTAGAAGTATTAAAACTTATACTTGAAATGAATAGCAAATAATCAAAGATATACTTATACGAAAGTAATATCTTTATTTGAATAAAAAAATAAGTTTGATTATCGACACCTTATTCTTTAATAAAATAAAGAATATATCTCAGCAAATAATCGGAGTCATAGATCCTCAAATGAATATTCAAATAATATTCAATAAATAAAATAAGCTGAGTCATAATACCTCGAATGAATATTATAAATAATATTCATTAAATAAAAGAAAGGAGTCATACATCCTCAAATGAATATTCAAATAATATTCGATAATAATGTAAAGGAGTCATACGCCTTCGAATAATATTCGAAATAATATTCAATAATAAAATAAAGTTAAAGTTATCGAATAAACCTTATTCGATTAATAGTTTTAAAAACTATATCCATATATATATATATAAATAAATATATATATATAATATACTCGGGAACATCGACTCCCGGTTTAGAAATATGCTCACCTTTTATCCCCTATACTAAGGGTATACGCAACTACTTGCTTATTTCTAGCATAGGTATTATGCAACTATAAGCATTGAAATCAACATATAGATAACCAGATTATGAAACAGACATGCATATATACCATATCAGCATGCTCCAATATATCGCAAAATTTGCTAATAACAATCATGCAATATCACAAGATAATGCATATACATATATTTACATCACAACAACAGTATAACGGGTAGAAAACTTGCCTGAGCGCTCCCGGATAGGCTTAAGCTTAGAGTGGGTCCGATAACCTATGAACAACAACATAAGTCGGAATTAAACCCCGGTCGCTTAAGAAACTAGACTTTAACCATTTAGAGTCCTAACGTTCGCTTTCGCGCTTAACGATTTACTTAATTCGCTCGAGTACCCTCGGCTCCACCATTTTTAATAAATTGACCTTTACGAGTTTTAACGCGATTCCTTCGTGAATGACTTACCAACTGCCTAACACACTTACCATAAATGTTTCACACATTAATTAATCCTTTTTGGTCTTTAACCTACATTCCAAAGTAAGGCGAGGGAAAAAGTTTCGCTCGTGAAACGCCGTTACTTGAAACGGTCGTTTCTCCTAAACCGTAAATCGGAATCGGACGAACTACATATCAAAACGAAGCTCGTAACATGAGCTATCTAAACATGGCAGTGGTCACAATTTAGCAGGGGGTTCTCGGGTCCTAATGCTATGCACAAAAACAGTCCAAAGAAAATCGGACGTTACGACGGCTATGTTTACGCGATTTCCCATTTTTAAAACTACCCACAATCATCACAAACCATCCTCAAATCCACACACATCAAACACCCATCCTTACCACATCATAACAATCCCAAACAATTCAATATTACTCATTCATACATATGCTTAACCTAACTTTAATCATGCTTTAAGTTTCTTTAAATCAAAACCACTAAATTATCATTTCATTTCACCACCATTCCAAATCTCAACTCTAAACATAACAACAAGATACCATAACATCTTACTCATCAAAATCACTTTATAATATATATGAACCTAGGGTTTGAAAGTGGTATACCTTCCTTGGATTGGTGGGTGAAGCTAGGAAGCCTTAATAAGCTTGGAGTAGTCTTAAGAAAGCTTGGATCTTCAAGAAAACAAGAAAAAAACTCAAGTTAAAACTTGAAAACACTATTCATTGTCTTCTCCAATGATTAAATCAAGAAGCTAGAGAAAGAATTTGTGGCTTAAACTTATGATATAGCCATTACTAAGCATAAAGAAGGTTAGGGAATTTTCTTACCAATTAAGGATGCTTGGATCTTGATTTTGGAAATTTTAAGCTTTGAAAAATGCAAAAAGCCGTGAGCAAGATGAAGAACAATGCCTTGGCTGATTTTTTTTTTGACTTTTGATGAAATGATTTGCTAGTTGGTTGGCTTGGTTTTGTTTTTGATTTAGCAAATTACCACCTTGTCCTTGCATTTGTGTGGTCCTAAATCAACCACACCTCCTTCCTTCCATGTCATGCTTATGTCACCCCTATGATGTCATCCTCCCTTCCTTGTCTCCTTTCTATTGGTTGGATGACATCACTCCCCTTAAACCCTTTGATTAACTCCCTAATCGTTTGCCTAATGACCGCTGATCTGTTGCACGGTTCGCTTAACTTTCGTTCTCGTTTATCGTTTGAAGGATCATACCCGGGATCTTATTACTTAGGTTCCCTTGACCTTTCTCAATACATTATATTCCTTTTTATGATCCTCTATTATAATCCTTTAATTTAAATCCTTTTTATCCTGTTACCTTATACTCAATTCTCTCCGTATCTTGTGGATTTCCGGGAAAAACCAAAGTGTTCGGAATTGGGTTCTGACGATATTTACATACACTTATATACTTCATATAGTACTAATAAAATCCCAGAGTATCCATAACAGAACCCCTACATAGTGTGGCGTGAAAGTTTTCTCATTCAGCTAAAACACTATTCACAAGGGTTACAAAAAGTTGAAAAATTTTGGGGTTATTACAGTCTCCCCTCCTTAAAAGGATTCCGTCCCGGAATCAGATAGAAAACAAATAGGGATACTTTCTTAGTATTGCACTTTCTAACTCTCAAGTCAATTCTCCCATATTGTGGTTCTACCATCAAACTCTTACTAGTTTGATAACCCTTCTCCTAAGCACTCGTTCCTTCTTAATCTATACCCTTCCTGGTTGGTCCATATAGGTTACGTCTGGTTGCATGTCTATGCGCTCATATGCCCCTATTTAACTGGCATCTGAATTACACTTCCTTAACATTGATACGTGAAACACGTTACGACCTGCTACATGTTCGGGGTTAGGGCTAGCTCATATGCTAACTTCCCAAACGTCTTAATATATCCCAGGGTCCAACAAATTGTAGACTTAGCTTTCCTTTCTTTCCGAACCTCATCAATCCTTTCCAAGGGATACCTATAACATTACTAGGTCCCCTATTTCATACTCTTTATCCTTTCGTGTCAAATCAACATACTTATCATGTCCATCTTGGGCTACTACCAGCCGTCCTCTGATTAGATCTATCATATCCTTGGTCCTTTGGACTACTGCGGGTCCGAGCATCTTGCGCTCTACAACTTCATCCTAACATAAGGGAGATCGACATTGTCTTCCCTCAAGGATCTCATAAGGCGACATCTCGATAATGACATATGATCTATTGTCGTAAGATAACTCAATCCGAATTAAGTGATCATTCCAAATTCTTTCAAGTCTATTACACAGACTCTCATTATTGCTTTTAACATTAGAGCTTCTACTTCTCAATACCCATTCTTTTCCAGTTCGTAATCGCTACTATCTTCCGTTCCTAATATTATACTGGTTATACTTTTGCTCGTTAGCGTTCTATAACCTTTTAATAACCACGTCAACCTTAGTATCACGAATGTGTTCCCATTCCGCATACTACCACCACTTTATTACTCCTTTTTCAGTTGTTTCTATTTTCCAAAATTTGATCAATCAAATAGAAGTAAAGGAATTTGTTGAGAGATCACTATGATCATGAACACTTGTTATATCGCATAGTTAGTACAGAAGGTGGCCAGCCTTTAGTACTTGACAAGCAATTAAACAATAGCTGGTATCCTACTCGGCTTCTATCACACAGATAGATAGTCATTCGGCAATACCTCCCCTTCTGGAAGGGTTGTTCTTCTCAGCTTATATGAAATGAAAAGAAGAGAAAAGAACGAATTGAAGAGAATTGTATATTCATAAAAATTTTATTGCCATAAAATATCTGGCTTGGAACCTACCTCTGAATTATAGAGGTTTGTCATAGGAGAACAAAACATAAACGTATTTATATCAGTATCAAGTATTATAGCATCGTATTTCACGTGCCTAAATATTTTCGCTATCCCGTCCATCATTCTATGGACCCATGCCCCTCCTCGAGCTTATACACAATTACCTTTGAAACTCCCTCGACATCGAAAATCGAACCTGGGATCTCATTCTAGACATCATCGTTACTAGAATTCTATGCTTGCACCGCAACCTTCCTCATATAGTAATACGACTCTCTTTTCATAAGAAGGAATAAATATTCAATTGGTAGATACTCTACTTAATTAGTCTATTAATGATAACTTATACATTACCACGACCCGATTAGTGGTACTCAACCTCAACATCCATTCCAATACAACTCTCACGGTTGTAATCAGCTCACCACTCGCAGAATCATTGCTGCATTACTATGGTCCACTACTAACCTACTGTAGTCATTCATTTTCCATGAAGTCTTAATAGCTAACCATACGGAGTCCATACATGTCGTATCAAATTCTCCTAAGGAGTTAACATAACCACCAATCACAATTCATGAAGAACACTCCAAACTCTGACGTACTTTCATGACATGAAGCAGATAAAAGTGCAGAAGAGTTTCAATCAAAGCAACGATAGCAGGTTAATACCATTCTTAATCATACGCCCTAAATAGAAGAATTAACTCAAGGGTTCATCTAGTCCTTTTTGAAACATGGTCCTGGATTATTCTCAAGATAGGACCTTCTAAGATAGATAGCCCGATCATGGCGATTACACGAATTAAACCTTTACCAACTACTATTACGGTTGGGTATTGCACAGTCATCAGAAGGAATGTCAATCTTCCAAACCATAATACAACCTTCACAGTTTTAACCATCATCACTGTATTCTTTTGGCACACGCGCCTATAATTATCCACTTACCCTTAAAGTGTCGGCCACCTCTTTGGCCTTTCCTGATAGTAAAATTTCCTTACAGTCAATGTCATTTTAACCACCTCCAAATAAATTTTCTACCTTATTTCCGATCACTGATTGAGTGAAGATGTTTTCCTTAAAATCAGATGGAAAAAAATATCACCATTTTTCCATAAGTTATTGCCTCAATCTTTAGAGGTTAATCACTGTCACGACTGACTCTCAATCATACTTAGAACATCTTTTATCTTAGGTCCTAATTGCCCTGAACAATTTCGACCTTTACTGGTTCGATCCATACTTTCTCGTGGTTTAACACGTGCCCCACTTGGCATCATTATAATTATGTCATATTTCCTTTATCAACATTTTTATTCTTGAGAATTTTGAATATTACCTTTCTCCTTGTAAAACCTCTAAGGTTATCCTTCAATCGTTCCTCCTGTATTCCCTAGATACAGGGCATATCAAAATACCATTCACTATTACTAGAACCATTGTCTATATACATCTGAAAAATTTCTCCACTAATTCTTAAAGGTTATTGTTACCTTAATCCTTTCCAATTCATACTGTCAAAACTCATACTATCCCTATTAAGGGTGAAATGCCAACCTTTATGCATTCCCCTAGGATTCATTTTAAGTTACCGATGTTCTATCCTTAATTCCACCTTTGAAAAGGTACATGCATCCATCCATGGATAAATAAAGTCATATATCCCTGATAAGGGTATCTTATTCAATCATTCCCACCTCGATAGTATATTCCTAATTTCACAATAACATCTGCATACAAAATGAGGTTAATCAAAATGGCCTCCAAAAGATAACAACGGTTATCCTCTTTTCTTGCCTAATCTGGTAACGATAACATGGATGTTCTGGAAGATATTGGTCGTGTTCAACGTGAACCTCTTCTTAATAATTCCTTATTTACTTTTGTTGTTTATCTCAACAGTCATCTCAATGTTGGGATATCTTTCATACCTGGCGTCTCCCTTTCTGGGTATCAAGCCACCGGTCTTACATTTCCCATTCTTGAAGGTCACTTCCTTCATCCAATTTTCTTAATTTCTTACTTTCTTGTCTCCTCAGTCTATCCGCGTCTCATTATTTATCCTTCGAATTATCTCAAGGTTTCCTTGAATCCTCCCAACTTAAAGGGGATAAAATGTACATAACTCGTATGCCTTTATATTCCTTTCCACTTCAGTTTCTTTTTATTTTCCTTTCTCTTATCATTATTTCATGAACTAACACAACATAAGTATTGATTCCAAACATCCCGTCATTCTGGATTCGTGTCCTCAGAACGAATCTTGATAACTTTTACAACTTAGATTCATAATTCATCATACTCATCCACTTTTGTTCTAGCTCCAAAGCTTTTACACTATCTCCTTATCTTTGGGAATTACTTTCCCGAAAACAATTGACTGAACTTAAATCAGTTTATTCTAACCTCTGGCTCCGTGCCTTTCTTGGTCTTTCACCAGCGGGTGGTCTCTCTCTTAGGAGGGTAAGTGACAAAAACAGTCTTTTGTGGTTCGTCAATCATTCAAAATCTCAAATGATTCCTCTATTTCCTTTAGCCAGGCTCTTGCCTCGACTAGGTCAACCTGTTCCTTGGAACTCTGAGAGCTTAACGATTTAAAGGTCATGAAAGAATTTCCTGCCGCATTGTCCCCTCAGGGTGGTGGTTGGGTATAATAGTCTAAGTCCTGTCTAGACAGGTCCATGAATTACCGTATAGGAGTACCGTCTTGGGTCTCCTTATCTCGCTCGACTTTTGTTTCCTCAGTCTAAATGTTTCTTCCTACTCCCCATACTTGGAGTCATCTTTTAATTTAAAATCTTCATTTTCCACTTTATTATTTTCCGGGTTCTTTATATCTTAATTGCGACCTCCCTGATTATCACGTTCAGGGTTTGCTCTAAATCTTATTCCTCAAACTAGCTTTCATCTAAGATTTCATCTTTAGGCTCTTGAACATTTGGAACCCAATTTCTATAGGAATGCCTCATTATTCCTTTATCATCTTTCTCAGTATTAATCTCATATCTATTTGTTGGCTCTCTGCCTTCATTCATCACTTTTACTGGCACAATATTTTCTTTTCCAATAATTTGGGCTGTATTGCAATCTCAAACAGCTTTTCGGTACCGGCTCCGGTTACCTTCACTTCTATTTCCATTTTCTCAAAATCTCTTATAAACTCCCCAAAAGACATTATCATCTTGAGTCTCTCCTTTTTACTAAGGGCATCAGCCACCACATTGGCTTTCCCCCGAATGATAAAGAATCTCATAATCGTAATCCTTGATTAGCTCTAACCGCCTCCTCTGGCGTATGTTGAGCTCTTTCTACGCAAAAATGTACTAGAGCTCCTATGGTTTGTGTAAATCTTGCACTTCTCTCCATACAAGTAGTGCCTCCAATCTTTAGGGAAAAACTATTGCCACGAGCCCAAGCTCATGGGTGGGGATATCGAATTTTATACTTCCTTAATTGTCTTGACGCAGACGCGATTATCTTGCTGTGCTATATAAGAAGCACCCTAATTCCTTATGCGAAGCGTCACTTACAAATCACAAAATCTCATTTTTCATCCGGCAACGCCAACATATGGGCCGCCACCAACCTTTGCTTCAGTTGTTAAAATCTTTTCTCGTATTTCTCTGTCCATTCGAACTTCTCAGTCTTACGAGTAAGCCGCGTTAAAGGGGCTACTATCTTTACAACTTGAACGAACCTCCGGTAGTGACCGGCCAATCCTACCTCTGGTAGTTTCCCTAACCATGGTCATCAATTCCTCAGTGGTCCTTTATTCATTCTTGTCAGGATCCTCCATGGGATCCTCCTCAATAACTATCCCTTCTAGGACAACATCATCAACCGCTACATCCTCACTATCAACATCATCCGGTCCTGCATTAGGACACTCTATCGGATCCGCAATCCGATCTCCAATTAGTAATAAAATATCATCGCGATGTTGCTCCTCAACCTCAGGGTTCGGAGTCCCGCTACCATATACGATAACGAACTACGCTCCTATCACGATATTTATAAGGGTTCCCATAAGGGTTTTAACTGTCAGTGCTACGTTAGGTAGCCCGACTATGAACTTGGCAAGAGTTCTTATTATCTTAGTTAACTTATTATCTTAACGTCCCATCATCTCTGAGGTTTATAACGCTTAGCTCTGATACCATTTCTGTAACACCCCCAGATCCGGGGTCGGGGATCCGGGTCGTCACGGTCTTTCTTTCCACAATATCACTTCACTTAATTAATAATAATAACCTTAAGCTGTGACCCCCCACTAACACACACCACAACCCGTTATAGTCTCAGAGATGAAATTCAAATAAGTACAAGTCTTTGAATCCACAATTTAAAAGTTATTACAACCCAAAATGATTACTTGATAAATTTACAGTTAATTGCCATTATCTGCCACAAGTTATAATTATACATAATTTGATTCTCAAAAATAGAATGCCTGATCTACCAATAGATCTACCTCTGCAGCTATAGCAGCCACAACATCATCGGGAAGACGCGGGATGCTTCCCACGCGCTTGCGCTGGGTCCGCTGGAGTCTGGCCATCTTTCCTAACTGTTGTTGTGTGATGAAGAAATAAAGCAAGGGTGAGCAGCAAGCCCACCAAAATAATATATATAATGATTTACAATGTATGAGCCTACTCATAATACTCATGAAAGTCTTGGTCAAAAGAAATGAACCAAGTTTGATATCTTAATGCGATGAAGTCGCAAAATATTCAGTATATATACATATATACTTTTCAAAATATTGGAAGTCCTCTTCCATGCATAATATACACAAAGTCCCAGTGTATAACTGTATAAAAAATATCGTTGCAAGGTGATCTCATATATCTAACCTTGTCTCAACGTTTTTCTGAAAATCTTTGTCATTCATAAGACAATTATTAATTAGATATAAGTTTAAAAGATGAAGTTACAAGATACCCCAATATACTTATATCTTTCCCAATACTACTTGAACTACCACCGTTCAAGTTATAAATTAGCTTCAAAAGTTCATCACATAGATGAGACTATAAGACAAGATTTGAATAGATTAAATCTTTAAAATATTATCAAAATAAAATGAAGTTACGAGATACTTCATTTGATGTAAACATCATTTTGAAAACTTGACCCTGCCAACACTCAACAATCGCCCAACCGTAGCCTTTCTATCGAAGTGCTCTGGGTAGTGTTGCAGAAATATCCAATTGGATGATGAACTCATTACGGGAGTTTGCCGCGCCAGGAAGACCACTTACGATGATCAGTCGTAGTAGTGCAACCCCACCATTTTCTACATGTAGAGGAGAACCTGTCGGATTTACTTGTCAACCGAACACTGAACTCCTAAGGAATGGACCGCCTTAGCGGAACTTCCAGGCCATTTGGGCCAATATAATAAGGCTGGGCCGGCGCTACTCGACCACTTACGCCACTCCTAGTTCAGATGAAATCCATGACTCTGAAACGTAAAGCTCGTTTCCCCCTTTCCCCAAGTAGAAACTTGTTGATACGGCTCCACCAAGAAGTCGTACCTAGTTGGAAAGGAAAACTCACCGATATTTCCCAGGCGATGCCTGTTAATGGATTAACTTGTTCCAAGAATTTTACTTCCCGAATATTGGGTAAGTAATCAAAAACTCTTTTACCAAGACAGCAACCTTGTTGCGAATATAAAACACACCACCGAGCCGGATCCCCCAGGTTTTGAGCGAGTATTTAAATCCCCTTTTTAAAAGGAAGATCTTAAATATAAAAATAGTTTTGGGATCCGCTCTAACTTTTGAAAATCATTTTAAAGACTCGAAAACACTTTAAAGAGTGTTTGGAGTAAAACTGATTTAATGAAGTAAATCAGTCCCCAGAATATTTAGAAAATGTCTGAATATTATTATATAAATAATATTCCCATAAAAATAATCTTTATAAAATAATTGAAGTAGAAGTATTAAAACTTATACTTGAAATGAATAGCAAATAATCAAAGATATACTTATACGAAAGTAATATCTTTATTTGAATAAAAAAATAAGTTTGATTATCGACACCTTATTCTTTAATAAAATAAAGAATATATCTCAGCAAATAATCGGAGTCATAGATCCTCAAATGAATATTCAAATAATATTCAATAAATAAAATAAGCTGAGTCATAATACCTCGAATGAATATTATAAATAATATTCATTAAATAAAAGAAAGGAGTCATACATCCTCAAATGAATATTCAAATAATATTCGATAATAATGTAAAGGAGTCATACGCCTTCGAATAATATTCGAAATAATATTCAATAATAAAATAAAGTTAAAGTTATCGAATAAACCTTATTCGATTAATAGTTTTAAAAACTATATCCATATATATATATATAAATAAATATATATATATAATATACTCGGGAACATCGACTCCCGGTTTAGAAATATGCTCACCTTTTATCCCCTATACTAAGGGTATACGCAACTACTTGCTTATTTCTAGCATAGGTATTATGCAACTATAAGCATTGAAATCAACATATAGATAACCAGATTATGAAACAGACATGCATATATACCATATCAGCATGCTCCAATATATCGCAAAATTTGCTAATAACAATCATGCAATATCACAAGATAATGCATATACATATATTTACATCACAACAACAGTATAACGGGTAGAAAACTTGCCTGAGCGCTCCCGGATAGGCTTAAGCTTAGAGTGGGTCCGATAACCTATGAACAACAACATAAGTCGGAATTAAACCCCGGTCGCTTAAGAAACTAGACTTTAACCATTTAGAGTCCTAACGTTCGCTTTCGCGCTTAACGATTTACTTAATTCGCTCGAGTACCCTCGGCTCCACCATTTTTAATAAATTGACCTTTACGAGTTTTAACGCGATTCCTTCGTGAATGACTTACCAACTGCCTAACACACTTACCATAAATGTTTCACACATTAATTAATCCTTTTTGGTCTTTAACCTACATTCCAAAGTAAGGCGAGGGAAAAAGTTTCGCTCGTGAAACGCCGTTACTTGAAACGGTCGTTTCTCCTAAACCGTAAATCGGAATCGGACGAACTACATATCAAAACGAAGCTCGTAACATGAGCTATCTAAACATGGCAGTGGTCACAATTTAGCAGGGGGTTCTCGGGTCCTAATGCTATGCACAAAAACAGTCCAAAGAAAATCGGACGTTACGACGGCTATGTTTACGCGATTTCCCATTTTTAAAACTACCCACAATCATCACAAACCATCCTCAAATCCACACACATCAAACACCCATCCTTACCACATCATAACAATCCCAAACAATTCAATATTACTCATTCATACATATGCTTAACCTAACTTTAATCATGCTTTAAGTTTCTTTAAATCAAAACCACTAAATTATCATTTCATTTCACCACCATTCCAAATCTCAACTCTAAACATAACAACAAGATACCATAACATCTTACTCATCAAAATCACTTTATAATATATATGAACCTAGGGTTTGAAAGTGGTATACCTTCCTTGGATTGGTGGGTGAAGCTAGGAAGCCTTAATAAGCTTGGAGTAGTCTTAAGAAAGCTTGGATCTTCAAGAAAACAAGAAAAAAACTCAAGTTAAAACTTGAAAACACTATTCATTGTCTTCTCCAATGATTAAATCAAGAAGCTAGAGAAAGAATTTGTGGCTTAAACTTATGATATAGCCATTACTAAGCATAAAGAAGGTTAGGGAATTTTCTTACCAATTAAGGATGCTTGGATCTTGATTTTGGAAATTTTAAGCTTTGAAAAATGCAAAAAGCCGTGAGCAAGATGAAGAACAATGCCTTGGCTGATTTTTTTTTTGACTTTTGATGAAATGATTTGCTAGTTGGTTGGCTTGGTTTTGTTTTTGATTTAGCAAATTACCACCTTGTCCTTGCATTTGTGTGGTCCTAAATCAACCACACCTCCTTCCTTCCATGTCATGCTTATGTCACCCCTATGATGTCATCCTCCCTTCCTTGTCTCCTTTCTATTGGTTGGATGACATCACTCCCCTTAAACCCTTTGATTAACTCCCTAATCGTTTGCCTAATGACCGCTGATCTGTTGCACGGTTCGCTTAACTTTCGTTCTCGTTTATCGTTTGAAGGATCATACCCGGGATCTTATTACTTAGGTTCCCTTGACCTTTCTCAATACATTATATTCCTTTTTATGATCCTCTATTATAATCCTTTAATTTAAATCCTTTTTATCCTGTTACCTTATACTCAATTCTCTCCGTATCTTGTGGATTTCCGGGAAAAACCAAAGTGTTCGGAATTGGGTTCTGACGATATTTACATACACTTATATACTTCATATAGTACTAATAAAATCCCAGAGTATCCATAACAGAACCCCTACATAGTGTGGCGTGAAAGTTTTCTCATTCAGCTAAAACACTATTCACAAGGGTTACAAAAAGTTGAAAAATTTTGGGGTTATTACAAACTGGGAGTCGTTATACCCCATCCTTAGAAAGGTGTCGTAGAGCAAGATATCCACAGAAGCACCATTATCCACAAGGACCCTCTTAACCGGTCTATTTCCTATTATCGGTGTTATGACCAGCAGGTCGTCATGGGGAAACTTCACACCCTCTAGGTCGGAATCATCAAAAGCCAATGTTACTTCTGTCCTGGCCCTCTTCGGGGCTTCTCCAATAATATGCATAACCTCCCTGGTGTATGCCCTTCTGGAATTTTTGGACAATCCAGCAGCAGTTGGACCTCCAAAGATCGTGTTTATCACAGGTCCTCGAGGACGTCGTGGTCCTCCAAAAATTGCATTTATAACCGGTCCTCTAGGTTGGGGATTCCGCCCCTGATCGTCTTGGTCCCTCCTACGATCTTCAAAGTTCTTCCTTCCATTATTGTTTCTGTCCCCTCCATCTCCAGTATACTTGTTCAACCTTCCTTTTCGAATCAAAAACTCAATTTCATCTTTCAATTGTCTACACTTATCGGTGTCATGGCCAACATCTTTGTGAAACCTGCAATACTTGCTCTTATCTAGCTTGGCGGGATCAGCCTTCAAGGGCTTAGGCCAGCGAATATCTCTATCTTTCTCAATCTCCATCAAAATCTGACTTCTAGGAGCACTCAACTTAGCGTATTCAGTGAACTTTTGCCCAGGTCCTCCCTTCTTGGGGGTTGAATCAGGGTTTTGTTCGGTTCTAGGATATTTGTCCTTAGCGATATACTCCAGATCAGTTTTTCGCTTCTTTCCTCCAGTGGGCTCATTACTTACTACGGTCTTCCTCATGCTTTCTTCAACCTTGATATACTTCCCTGCCCTCTCTTGGAGTTGCAACATGTTTTCAGGGGGACGTTTGGCCAAGGACATCTTGAAAAACTCATCCCTGGTTCCTTGTTGCAGTGCTATCATGGCTACCTTATCATCAAGGTCTGGGACTTTTAAAGCCTCCTTTGTAAAACGATTCAGGTAATCTCTCAAGGATTCCTTAGCTCCCTGTACAAGACTCATAAGAGATGCTGAACTTTTCTCATGGACTCTTCCACTGATGAATTGCTTAATAAAAGCCTGGCTTAATTCTCTGAACGATCCAATAGAATTTGGGGGCAGGCGACTGTACCATCTTTGAGCCATACCCGACAGGGTTTGAGGGAAGGCCCGACACTTTATAGCATCATTCACGGGTTGCAGCAGCAGTGCATTAGAGAATGTCCTAACATGATTAGCGGGGTCTCCTGTGCCATCATAGGCTTTGATAGTGGGCATCTTGAATTTCCTTGAGATATGGGCATTCATTATCTCTTCTATGAAGGGTGGAGTTGGATCATCAGGATCTCCAAGGGGAAGGAGATTGCTTGGATCAGTTCTTGGGATAGCAGCCCTTCTTCTTACCGGACCATCCAGGTCTATGACAGGAGGAGGATTTCTCCCCCTAGGAGGTATCTGGGGTCTGGTGGCCTGGTGAGCCTCCAAATCACGCCTCAGCCTTTGGATTTCAGCCTCATGAGCCCTGATCCTTTCCTGCACTTCTTGGGGATTCGCCCCTGGGGTGCTTTGGGGGCGTTGCCTTCCATCGGCCATTGGCTCTTTTCCAGGACGCCTCCTTCTTGGGGCCACTTCATCATCCGAAGATTCGGAGTCTCTCTCAGTGTATGGACCAGAAAATTCCCGATCCTCAGGGATAGGATCCAAACCTCGTATATAGGGGGGCGACCGCCCTCGTGCTTCGCTTCGCCCAGCATATCCGCTTCCTCCAACCTCAGGGTGAAGGGGCATCCCATAAGGGGGGTTAGTGGTAACAACAGTTGAATATTCATACCCGACGGGTCGAGAATTCACAGGTATATGTACTTATTGAACTCGAGGATTCGTACCTTGAATAGTCGGGGGAGTTGTCCCTTGTGGCTGAGGATGAGTTGCCCCTGTCTGGGCTTCCCCCTGAATAGATGCATAAGTTGAATGGGGAGGAACCTCCACGGTTGATGAAATCACCTGGGTTGTCTCTAATGGTGTTCCCTCCTCCAGAGTGCTGATTGTTCTCCGTGTTCTCGCCATGGTTGTTGTTCCTTTTCCCACAGACGGCGCCAAATGTTATGGATAAAAAACCAAGGTTATTACTTGCTGTATTTAATACTAAGATTTGGGAGCTCAAGGCCTTTAATGGCTGCTCTCGTGTTTCGTGACTCAATCTGCCTTTACGAGATGCCTACGTATCTCTGTGAATTAGAGAATCAAGCCAAAAAACGTAGTTCTTGGTTGGTGGGGGTGAGACCCCTTATATAGATGTTGGGAGTCCTTGAATTGGACTTGGTATAGGAGACTTGGTGGGCAAGTCTCATAATTAGAATGGACTTTGGAGTCCTAGGTAGTAGGAAACTGATTCCTTATCCTTTTAGGTCCCCTTGAGGCTAATCTCCAAGGATTTATATCCTTATCGGGACTCTTTTCAACATCTGATTTGTCCCTTTTTAATTAATTACGAATTTAATTAATAATCAGGGCTTTTGGGCCTTTTTTATTCCATCAGGCCGGATCTGGCCCATCAGGCTTAACCTTTCTGGTCTGAGTATCATATATCTTTTTATTGGGCCTAGCAGCCCACAGATTGTACAATTAATGCAATATTTAATTATACAATCATAATTTATTTATCCCTATCAAGGTTAATAATACTACGTCTACACAAGAAATCAGGAAGAATAAAGACAAGGAAAATACAAAGAATCAGAAGATTAGAAGAAGGCCTGAAGTCTATCTATAGGTCACTGAAAGAAGTTCATTGATATGATCATGCCTCAGTGAGGAATAAAGGTTAAAGACTTTTAGGGTTTCAGAAATGTTGAAGATTCAGTATACAAGTGCTACCAGAAGATTTCAGTATATTGGCATTGATTGAAGATAGACAGTGTTCGAAGCATAGGAATCTGAAGAATTGAAGACATGGTATAGACAGAGGTTAATGAAGACATTGTCTAGAGTACCAGAAAGGATTCCAGTGAAAGTACAATTATTTATTGACAGTCAGTGTCTGAAGCGGTAAAGTTGTTGCAAGCTTAACAATTTAATCAAGGCCATAATACGAAGACCTGAATCGGGGTTAGTCGTCTGTGAACCAGACCAGTTGCACTAGGCGTCAACAGCTCGTGAAAGGAATATGGGTATTATTTATAGAAAATTGTTAAATTGAGGAACGTACTTGGATTGAACGTTTATCTGTTAAAGTACGAGAAGAGGTGTGCGGGGTATACAGCTAAACAGCTCAGGGGACTGGCGAAGCTCAAAGTTTAATTGTTAAATTAAATAAATTATTTAATGGACTTTAATATAATTTATTTAATAAACTTAAAATGATTTATCTTATAAACTTTAAATAAGTTTATTTTATAAATCTAAATTAGTTTATTTATATAAGTTATATTTAAGTTTATTTTATAAATTAATTTAATTACAATTTAAATTTAAAAAGAAAAGAAACAAAAAAAGAAAAAAGAGAAAAAGAAAAGAAAATAAAAAGAAAATAGAAAAAGGAAAAAGAAAACAAAAGAAAAGAAAAATAAAAGAAAAAGAAAAAGCAAAAAGAAAATAAAACAAAAGAAATAAAACAAAAAAAACGTGTACATAAAGTTTAGTTTATGTTTTTGGTTGTTAAGTATATATACATGTACGTGTTATAGTGGTAAATGGAGTCGCCAAAGAGTCCCCATCCCCCTGTCGACACAGGCATATTTACTCCCTCTCTCCTGGTTACCACAGAGATTCATAATTATTCTAAGGCAACTTTGTTCCTCCTTGGTCACCACAGAGCTACTTGGTCTCCATAGAGAGTGAGATAACTTCTCTGTACACCCTGGTCGCCACCGAAGTGCCTATCCTCAGCCATACAATTTTATTAGATAAAGTCTACACTTTGCAGTAGAAAGATTCAGCCATTCATAGTGGAGTATTTTATGTTCATCTTCTCTCCCAAAAAGAGAAGTGAAAATGGCAGCAATGATTTACAGAGAAGCTGAAGCCTTTCATATATCTGTTTAACTTCTCACCGGAGTAACGTTATAATGCTCGATTTAATTCTTGTATATTCATAGGGGCATTATAATTGTTATACGGTAATTAAATCCTTAGACAAACAAAAGCTAGATCATTGTATAGGATTTGATTTGTAAATATTTTTAGAAGCTAGAAACTTTATTGTTTTTAGATTATAGCCGGTTAATTTATTTACCGGAGTGTAGCAACACCCTCGAGGATTTATATACGAATATATATATTTCCACGAATATCTTGTATTCCTTGTTTTTTTTATCATTCCAAACACTATTCCTCTCAAGAACACGAAACCACTAACCGAGCACTAAATCTTATATCCGCTAAAGATTCGAAAGAATTTTTAATTTTGTGATTATCGTATTCAACCCCCCTTCTACGATAATTCGGGACCTAACAACCTTGCTGTGTCTTTCATGTATATTTATTTTGTTGGCAGTGGCCTATTGTGATTTCTAGTTCTCCATCCCGGAAGAACCCATTAGACTCAGATAGCTCTGACTCCGAGAGGACCATGGATGTTGTTGTTGAGGAGACACCTATGCCTCCCCCACCAGTTTCTTCCTTTGTACAGAGGAAATCCCTGGACCTAGTTCCCGTTCTTGCTGGGTACGTAGGTCTGTGTCTGCTGTTAGGGATTTTCCTCCCGGTTGTGGTTCTAGTTCTTCCTCGTCGAGACCTCGGTTCCTCCTGTAGCCCCTAGCGGTACCTCTTCTCCGATCCCTTATCATGTTCACCAAGCGGTGAATAGATCTTTTATTAGAGAGCAGAGTCTGGGGCTGGCTGCTCAGTTTGACCAGATACCAGTTGCACCTTTTCAGGGCATCCCTGCCCCTTCCCCTGAGGTGCAGGCCCATGTGCGATCTTTGACCCTGATGGCTATTGAGAGGGCTAGATCCATTGACCATTTCATTAGCTCAGAGTTCAGGGCTATTCAGTACCAGGATCTAGTGAACTGGTTAGTGTTTGAGCTAGGTTCTGGTCAAACTGAGGCAGTGGCAGTGGTTAGACCAGGGTTGCAGCAGAGAGATACAGAGCTCAGAGTTGGCTTCCAGGAGTTCTGTAGTTGTTTCTTTGTATATGTATATTATGTTGTGATAGTTTGTAGTAGGCGGAGGCTGCTAGATAGCCAATTTTGATGTGTATTTGGATGGTTTCTTTTCAGTTGGATTCCAGTTGTACCAGTTGGATTTCTGTTGGTTATTGTATCATAGCTGCTTTATTCTGTTGTTCAGTTTTATATGTACTTGTGCATTGTTATTATTGTTGTTACTATTATTGTTGCTTCTATTGTTGGCATTTTTAGATTATGATCATTCACTCAGGATGGATCCAATTATACTGAGGATGAGGATATTGTCTTAGTGGCAACAATAAAGAAGGAAATAAAACCCCCAGAGTTTAAAGGTGAGGTGGATCCTATTGCTGTCAGGATATGGTTGAAGGAAATAAAGAAGGCATTTGCGCTCACCAAGGTGAGTGAGGATTTAAAGACAGATTATGCTAGTTACTTTCTGAAGAATGATTTGAACTATTGGCGGGACTTTACGCGAGCATTAGAAGGAGATGGTCCTGTCCCATGGACCAGATTCACAGAGCTGTTCTTGGAGAAATATTTTCCGGACTATCTCCAGAGTCAGATGGAGATGAAGTTTTTGGAGTTGAAGCAAGGAGACGAGAGTGTTACAGAGTATGAAGCAAAGTTTACAGAGTTGGACCGTATAGTACCAGAGTATGTGAGTTCGGAAGCTGAGCGAGCGAAGCTATTTTAACAAGGGTTGAAGCCAGAGATAAGAAGTGGAGTTGTAGTTTTACAACTCAAGACATATACTTCGATAGTTCAGGCTACCTTAGTGATAGAAAGTGACCAGAGGTTAGCTGTAAAGGAGCAGGGTGAGAAGAAAAGGAAGTTTGAAAGTGGACCTGCTAGGTCGGAATAAGGTGTAGAAAGTCAGAAGTTCCAGCGTTGGGTTTGAAAGAATAAGAATAAGTAGTTCTGAAGACAGAATTTCCCCCAGGCTAAGCCCAGTACCACTTCAGTTAGTTCTGCCCCGACAAGGTTTAGCAAGCTAGTGATCGACTGTAAGACCTGCGGAAAGAAGCACAGTGGTCAGTGTAGAGAAAATATCAATTGCTTTAAGTGTGGCCAGAAGGGTCACTATTCCACGGAGTGCAAGTCTGAAACCCAAGGAGTAACCTGTTTTATTTACGGTAAAGTGGGGCATATTGCCAGGAATTGTAAATCAGTGACCCAAGGTAGTGTCAGAAGGAGCGTGTCTCAAGGACCAGCAACCAGTACTGCTAGAGCTAGAACCTTTAAGATGACCAAGAAATCTCCAGCTCATGATTCTGATGTAATTGCAGGTACGCTTTCTCTTAATTCCATACCTGTTAACGTTTTATTTGATTTGGGAGCGTCCAAATCTTTTATATCTATAAACTGTGTAAATAAATGCAATTGATGTTGGAAGACTAAGATGAACCATTAACCATAGAGGTGGCTAATAAGGAAAAGTGCATGTAAGGCAATTTGTCCCAAGTGTTTTATAGAGATTTCAGGATATACTTTCCCTGCCGACCTAATACCTTTTGAGCTAGGAGAATTTGATGTTATTCTAGGCATGGATTGGTTGTCTCTGTATAAGGCAAATATTGACTGTATGAAAAAAAGAGTTGTTATCTATACCCCAGATTATAAAAGGATTAGTTATCAAGGACAGAGGCAAGATAAGAAGTTCCTTTCAGGATTGCAAGCAAAGAAATTGTTGTGGTAAGAATGTGAAGCATATTTGGCTCATGTGATGGATATGAAGAAAGAGACCCCTACTTTGGATGAGATTCCCATAGTAAGAGATTTTCCCGATGTCTTTCCAGAGGAATTTCCAGGATTACCACCTGATTGAGAGATAGAGTTCTCCATTGATTTGATGCCCGGAGTTGAACCAGTCTCCAAAGCTCCATATAGGATGGCCCCAGTGGAAATGAAAGAATTGGCCAAGCAACTTCAGGAACTATTGGATAAGGGAGTTATTCGACCCAGTGTTTCTCCGTGGGGTGCTCCAGTGCTATTCGTAAAGAAAAAGGACGGAAGTATGAGATTGTGCATTGACTACAGAGAGCTGAAAAAATTGACAATAAAGCCCGAAGATATTCCTAAGACTGCATTCAGAACAAGGTATGGCTATTACAAATTTTTAGTGATGTCATTTGGATTAACTAATGTACCAGCGACTTTTATGGATTTAATGAACCGGGTGTATAAGGAGTACTTGGATAAGTTTGTTATTGTATTTATTAATGACATCCTCATATATTCAAAGACTCCAGAAGATCACGCAACGCATCTACGGATTGCCCTTCAGAGGTTTAGAGAAAAGCAATTGTTTGCAAAGTTTTCCAAGTGTGAGTTTTGGTTGACGGAGGTACAGTTTCTTGGACATGTGGTGAGCAAGGAAGGTATCAAGGTAGACCCTGTAAAGATTGAAGCCGTATCCAAGTGGGAGAAACTGAAGACTCCGACGAAAATAAGAAGTTTTCTTGGATTAGCTGGAAATTACCGAAGGTTTGTAAAGGATTTTTCTAAGATTGCATCCCCATTAACCAAGCTAACCAGGAAGAATGAGAAGTTCATTTGGACATAAATGTGTGAAAAAAGTTTTCAGGAATTAAAAAGGAGGTTAGTATCAGCTCCAGTATTAGCATTGCCCGATGAGACGGGAAACTTTGTGATTTATAGAGACGCTTCTTTGAAAGGTTTGGGATGTGTAAAGATGCAGCACGACAAAGTTATCGCCTATACCTCCAAATAACTAAAGCCTCACGAGCAAAAATATCTAGTTCATGACCTTGAGTTGGCAGCCATAGTGTTTGCTCTGAAGTTATGGTGTCATTACTTGTATGGAGAGAAGTGCGATATTTATACGGATCATAAGAGCCTGAAGTACATATTCACGCAAAAGGATTTGAACATGAGATAGAGAAGATGGTTGGAATTGATTAAACACTACGAATATTCTATTAACTACCATCCAGGTAAAGACAATGTGGTGGCGGATGCCTTGAGCAGAAAAGAGAAATTGAATATGGTTCGGATTGCGGATGAACTAGCACGAGACTTAGAAAAGATGGAGATTGAGGTTCGAGTACCAAGTGAAAGTCAGAAACAACTATATGAGATTACCTTCTAACCCGCATTGATGGAAAAGATCAAAAGGTGTCAAGAAGCAGTTAGGGAGCAAGAACTAGATACTTTAACAGGAGAAGAGTTGTGTACTCAAAAAGATAACCAAGGTTTGTTTAGATTTTCCTCTAGAGTTTGGATTCTTAAAATGACGGAACTGAAGAATGAAGTATTATACGAAGCACACAACTCTAGGTTTTCTATCCACCCCGGTAGCACTAAGATATACGAAGACTTGAAGAGGAACTTTTGGTGGCCGGGAATGAAGAAGGATATTGCCAATTGGGTTAGCAAGTGTCACTTATGTTAGAAGGCAAAAGCGGAACATCAACGACCAAGTGGATTGTTACAACCTTTGGAGATTCCCTGGTGGAAGTGGGAAGAGATTGCAATGGATTTTGTAGTGGGATTGCCAAAGACGAGAGCAAATCACGATGCCATTTGGGTAATCATTGATAAGTTGACCAAGTCAACGCATTTTCTTCTGATTAATGAAAGGTATTCTTTGGAAAGGTTAGTTAAGTTGTATTTGGAGGAGGTAGTTACCAAGCATGGAGTTCATGTGTCTATAGTATCAGATCGAGATCCGAGGTTCAATTCTAGGTTTTGGACCAAGATTCAAGAATGTTTAGAAACTAAGTTGAATATGAGTACTGCCTTATTAGGTATCAATGATACTATAGAAGGGGTTGAATATAGTCTCTACAATCAATTTGATTATAAACACAAGTATGTAACAGAAAACAAGTTTATTCAATATATCAAACTCTGTTACAGTAGGTTTAATCTACTCTCTCAGTGATGTATGATATTACTAAGAGCTGCTAGGGTTACAATGAATAATATTCTTATGAATGATAACCCATATAGTGTAAACCCTGATCTTTGTTTATATACTACACAGTTACAAGATATCTCGTAATTGATATGATATGTTTTGTTTCCTAAAATACATCAATCAGAGATTATCTACTATAGTCTTTTAGTTGTACAACTCTCCAAGCATATCTTCTTTTGTTTAATCCAGATCCTCTCCTGTAAATCAGCCGCTTTTCATCCCTGAAGTGTATCCGCACTTAAGTTCTGATGTAATTCCTGATGGCTTAAGTTCTGATAACATCCTGTCTTCAGTAAGTTCTGGTTTCCAGTTAAGTTCTAATAGTAAGTTCTGAAACTAAACAAATTAGATTAGACATGACATCACAAATATATCTAACAATCTCCCTTAACTTGTAAATTATAAAAATATACAAGTTTATAGATTTTATGATGTCAAAAACATTTAAGTACAAATGCAATGAGAGTTTATATGTACAACTAAATACAACTTACAGTCCATGCAGCTTTTACCAAATTCACTGAATCAACTGGAATCCATAATGAATCCTTAGGAAGTCTGATACTAGTTTGGTCTCTGCATTTCTTTTAACTTCAAGTAACTGAGCTTTGACTTGCTGCAGTTCTTCATCTTCAGTATCACCAATTTGATATATGGCAGCTCTGAGTACAGAAATTGGATTTCTTTCAAGTCCATCTCCCGGTCTGATTACCCTTGGATGTGTAGAATCTTCATTATAGCATAAGCATCTTCCTTTCAGAATTACTTCTACCTTAGCAGAATTCTTCCTCATAGAAATTTCTCTTCCATCATCCCCAGTCATCATTGGAGTATACTCTGTCATTCTTGCACCAGAAATTCTGAGTAAATCTCTTCTTGTCTTCAGAATATATTCTGACAATTTCCTGGTAACATCAGAATTTACCTCCAGTAGATAATGAATATATTAGAGCTCTTTGACAGATTTCTTCAGCACATCAGAGTCAGATAATCTATAAGTTCTGCCATCAATCAGAAATAAGATCAATATCTCTTTTTCTTCATAACCATCATGAGTATCCATCACTAATTGAGCAGAAAGCACTTTGGCAAGGTGCTTCTTTGTGATCTCTTCATATGGCTTGTCAGTCAATGTGAATGGATCTCTAATATCAACTTTTATCCCAGTCTGGAATTTCTCTTTGTCGGAACCTAATCCAGAAGTGTCTCTAGCTTGCTTGGCTTTTACCCCAAATGCTGCAAGTTGATTCAACATCTGATTTGTCTTAGGCTAAACTGGAATAGACTTGTTCTATAACAGCTTCTTCTTGTTTTCTAATGTTAAGCTGTCTATGTCAACTTGAGCAGTGTTAGAGGTTGATGTCTTGATGAATTGGTCAGGATTTGCAGTTTCATCTATAGCTTGCTATTCTGAAATATCTTCAGGACTTATTAAGTTTTGAACTTCATCACTCTGAACAACTTGAGCTATATTAGAGGTTGTCTTAGATTCTTCTGTCATCCTCTTTCTCTTCAGAGTTTCAACTGTTTCATCTCCAGCAGCAGCATCATCAAAGACTTGAACCATCTTGCACACATGATCCATCAGAATTTAAGGAATCTTCATCTTCTGTTTCTTGACTGTCTCCCCAACTTTTCCTTTTCCCTTGTCTTTGGGATCAGTAGTAGTTTGAGATCTAGTCCTTGATCTAGGAATCTCTGTGGCAGATCTTTCTCTAATTAAAATCCCTTTTTCTTTTGGTCTTGGTGGCTTTTTAGCATCAGAAGCTTTTGACTTGGGTTTTCTCTTCTCAGCAGCAAATTTAGCTTCTTCTTCTCTTAATTCCTCTAAATCAACTCCTAGATTATCCTTAAGGAATAGTCTCTTGGCCAATTCTTCATCAACAGATTGAATTTTGGGATCTTTGTAGAAGAATGTTGCTTTCTTTCCTTTGAATTTCAAAGTCTGGAAAAACTTCTGTGACTCTTGGCTTCCAGCTTGGACTATCACATCAGAAGTAGTTGTCAGAACTTGATCATCAGTATTTGAAGTATCAGCATTTATGATCAACAAAGGAACATCCTGATCTGTTGGCTTCTTTCCTTCCTTATTCCTCCCTTGCATAGCAGATCTATCAGAGTTCTTGCTACCAAACATTCTCTGATGGATGACAACTTGTCTGTTGAGTGAGAATTCTCCTCAGCTGCTTCCCTTGACTTTGACCTCTACTCTTTTCAGAGTTTCCTTGGTCATCTCCATGATCATCCTTTTTCTTCAGTGTTTGGCTTGGTGAGCATTTGGACTTAACTACCTTCTCCCCCTTTTTTGCATCATCTGTTAGGAGTAGAGAAAGAAGGAGTTCCACTGAAGATTGGATCTCATTTAACTGAGTCTGTTGAGCAGCTTGATTTTGTAATACCTCATCCAGTTGGGCCTGCTGCTTGGCTTGAACAAGCTCAATAGCATCCACTTTTTCTTGAATTGGTCTGATAAACTTCTTCTTATCTAGATCTTGCATCATGGCTATCTTATCAGCTGTTTCCTGAAGTTTATCAACCTTTGCATGAGTCTTGGAGTGTTGACCTTGTAGAGTTCTTGTACTGAGAGCAGTGACCTTTAGTTGATGCTTGAAGTCAGAACTTGTCAACAACTCATCAGCTTTTAAAACATGTTCTGTCGGAACATGTGGGCTGGGAATAAAATCAGTATCATTCCATTTATGCATCCACTCATCCCCTCTAAAGGTTTCCTCCCATGAAACTGGAGCAGCCTCCTCCTCAAACTGGAATAATGCCTTCTTTCCTGTAGGCACTGGAGTGTTTACTGGAGCTGACTCTTCAGAACTTGCTAGAATCTCCTCATCTTCAGATAACACCAAGGTGTGTGTGGCTGTAGGAGACTCTGAAGCAGTTGCAGCTTTGTCTAAATTCTGAACTTCAGTTCCAAGATCAAAAATTGGTGTTGTTGGTATCTCAGCCTGTAAAATTGGAGAAGTAACAGGAGTTGGCTATTTTGTAGTTGGAGATCCAAATATAGAACAGTAGGTATATTCAAATCATGAATATCCATTTCAGGACTTGTCTCTTGTTCTTCAACATCATCTGTAGCTTTGATTGGAGAGTGAGTGGAGAAATCACAGATTCTTGTACAGGTTCTGATCTGTGAACTTCAGGAATTTAAGATTCCTAAATCAAAACTTCTTCAGCTGCTGGCAGGGCTTCAATCACAATAGGTTCTGATGAGATCAGAGATTCCTGATCCCCTTCCTCAGCATCTTCAGCATCCTCAAATTGAGTTTGTGTAATATGCACACCTGCTCTCATCTTCCTCAATTTTGATTTTCTAAATGGAGGGGTGACATGATCTGTATCAGAATGTGAAGACCTCTTTCTTTTCTGAATGCCAGAAGCTTCAGCTGCTTTCTCCTTCTGAAGAGTTGACTCTTCAGCTTCTTCTGTCACAGGTTCTGATATAGGAACCTGGACCTGTTCTTCCTCATCTGATTCATCTCTCAGAATCAGCCTTCTATATTTCCTTGGTGGAGATTGAGGAACATATTTAGCTCTTGAGGTTTTGGGTCTGGAGGATGTGTCAGATTTTACAACTGGCACCTTTTGAGAAGTACCAGAGGTTGGTTTGGTTTTGGATTTGGGTCTGGACTGTGAAGTGCTGACAACAGGTGCTGATGTTGGTGGTTGTGAGGTAGACTGTGGTTGTTGAGTAGTGGATGGTTGTGATGGTGCTACATCAGGGAATATGGCTGTGTAAGTGCTTGGGATAGTGTTGACTAAGAACTGTTTGACAGATTGGGGTATTTGGAGAGGTCTTAGTACTTCCTTCTTGTTATCAGCAGATAACAAGTCAGTGAATGCCCTTTTATGTAACTTAAAAGGTTCCATTAGGTCACTAAACACTTGTGGCTTATCAGGACAACAATAACTATAAATTAATTAATAGAACCTAGCAAAATATACTACATTTGCATCTTCCTTCATTTTGTCACCAATATAGCCTAACACAGCAGATGTATAATCAAAATGAGTCTGATTAAAAAGTGCATACCCTATTTGTTGACTCATGATTGGAATGGCATCGAAATTGGAGCATTTGTTAGCAAAAGTCTTTGTGATGCAATAAAAGAAGAAGCTCCATTCCCTCCTGATATAAGGCCTCTTCAACTGTCCTAGCTTGGACAAGCTTTTCTCATATCCCAAGTTTCCATCATGTTTTGAAGAACAGATTCTCTAGGTGATGAGTTGTAAGTGCAGTTTTCAGGAAGATGAAGAGCCTGCCTCACTGTAGTAATAGTTAGCATATACTCATCTTCTCCTGATGAGAAGATGATGCTTGGAGATCCAGTTTCACCTCCATCATCATAGATTCCAGTCTTCCAGAACTCCAGCACTTGTTTACCAGAGATTGCTTGAGGTTGGGTCAGAGCATACCCAATCTCACTGTGAGCCAAGAAACCCTGAACAAAGTGAAGTTCTGAAGGAGCTTCATCCTTGTTCAAGATAGCAGAGTAGTTGTTTGGGACAAACTTAGCTCCATTAAAAATAACATCCTTTGGTGCCATTTTTGTTGAAAAATCAAGTGAAAATTTTGTGTTTGCAAAGTGTTTGATAAAATGCCTGTAAGAGAACGTCAGAAAATACGAGAGAGAGATAGAGAGAATAGAGTAAAAGAGTGGGTAAAAGATTGTATAATCTTTTATCTCTGATATTTATACTCTGCACATGGTAACGTCTCTTTTGAATTAGAACTGGCAGTTTTTACACTTGGCAGCATGTAATCAGTCAAAACATAAATAGTGGGCATGGTAAACATGCAATAATTATTGCACACATGCACATACCAAAACCAACACGCAACCCACTAACAAATGATTATGACTTTTTTATTTCACCTAATTATTTTTCTTTGAAATATAACCGTTACAGTAAATACTAAAAATAAGTCAAGTAAATAAATAATGCCACGTAAGCATCAGGATTTGCATCAGAACTTGACTATTATCAGAATTTAACGGTCATCAGAACATGGCTTCTGTACTCAAAAGGTGAATGATTGTTTCTGTGTTTCTTCACACAAATACTGACTGGTTTCTTCAGAGTGTAGTCATCAGAACATAATCAGAACTTGTCCTCAGAAATTATGCAATGATACTTAACTGTTTATCAGAAACAACTTAATCACCATAGTAATTTTCATCATTCATATGGAGTGAGAGTGTATGTATTTGCAAATGATCAGATAAAGGTTAAAGTCTGATAAACTTCAGTATATCTTAGAAATAAGGCATAACTAAGAAAAATGCTTAAAATCAGTCTTTAATTGTGAAGTCTACTTTAGAATAAAGTTATGCAAGAATCCACCTCAACTGTTTGTGCTTATTTTATGCATCTTTTGAAATTCTTTTGACAAGGGCTTCTCAGTGTAAATCAGTTACAACTGCCATCAAAATTAATGTTGTTATCAGAATATTTCTCCAGTAATCAGAGAATGTGAAAAGTCACCAAGAAAAATTAATTTGCTTTTCTAATGCATATTACTTAATACCAGCAATGCACTTGGAGCTTCCCTTTCACATATTTACTCTAGATCTCAAAGGAGTACCTGATTTCAATTTTTCTTTTCTTTTATTTTCTTCAGATAAGTGAGGCTTATCAAGCATGTAGTTCATCCTTAAGATTTACTGACATCGGAATTTGACAGATAAGAAGCAATAATCTAGTTTGTGACTTAGTAATAAGATACAGGAAGTAAGTTTGACTAAGATCAAAATCAAAATTTACTTGTGTTAGTGATTTCCACATAAATAACTAATTCAAACATGGGATACATAGTTTTTTAAAGACTACTAAATCAGCATCTAACAAAATAATCCTCATTGGATTGAATAGTCACAGTACATTCAAAACACTTTCAGAGTTTATAGAATCACATCAGATAATAAGCAGTGTTTAATATGTTACAATTTAAGCACAGATTACATTGAGATAAGAAAATCTGTAAACACTGATCATAAAGTATGATGTATGAGAACAAAATCTAAACAGATTTTGAGAAAGAACCTGAAACCATTCCAAGTTCATTTACCAGTCTTGTAAAAGTAGCTTCACATAGTGGTTTTGTGAAGATATCTGCTAGTTGTTGATCTGTTGGAACAAAATGCAATTCCACTGTACCTTCCATCACATTTTCCCTTATGAAATGGTACTTAATGATGATGTGCTTTGTCATTGAGTGTTGAACTGGATTTCTTGTCATAGCAATAGCACTTTGATTATCAAGGTAAATGAGTATTTTAGAAAATTCTAACCCAAAGTCTAGTAACTAATTCTTCATCCACTGAATATGTGCACAACAGCTTCCTGCAGCAATATATTTTGCTTCTGCAGTTGATGTGGAAATTTATTTCTGTTTCTTGCTAAACCAAGAAACCAATCTGCCTCCAAGAAATTGGCAGCTTCCACTAGTGCTTTTTCTGTCTATTTCGCATCCTGCAAAATCTGCATCTGAGTAACCTATTAGCTTAAAATCTGATTCCCTAGGATACCATAATCCTAGATTAGCGTACTCTTAAGTTACTTGAAAATTCTTTTCACAGCTATTAGATGAGGTTCTCTTGGATCAGCCTGAAATCTCTGTAGTTAGTAATATCTACTGATGCTCCAGTATCTTTATCTAACTTGGTGGCAGTGGCCATGGGAGTTGATGCAGTAGAACTGTCTTGCATTCCAAATTTCTTAAGTAGATTTCTGGTGTACTTGGATTGACTGATAAAAGTACCTTCTTCAGTTTGTTTGACTTGAAGTCCCAGAAAATAACTCAACTCTCTCATCATACTCATTTGATATCTTGACTGCATTAACTTGGAAAATCTTTCACAAAGTTTCGTATTTCTAGAGCCGAAGATGATATCATCAACATATATCTGTACCAAAAGTAAGTCCTTTCCATGGTTGAGGTAGAATAAAGTCTTGTCAATTGTGCCTCTGTGAAATCCACTTTCCAGAAGGAAATGAGCTAAAGTCTCATACCATGCTCCTGGAGCTTGCTTAATGCCACAAAGTGCTTTGTCAAGCCTGTAGACATGATATGGAAATTTTGGATCTACAAAGCCTGGAGGTTGTTCAACATATACCTTTTCTTCCAATTCTTCATTGAGAAAAGCACTTTTCACATCCATTTGAAAGACTTTAAACTTCTTGTGAGCAGCATAAGCCAAAAAGATTCTTATGGCTTCCAATCTAGCAACTGGATCAAATGTTTCATCATAGTCAATACCCTCCTGTTGAGAGTAACCTTTAGTAACCAGCCTTGCTTTGTTTCTTGTAATTATGCCATCACTGTCAGTTTTATTTTTGAACACCCATTTTGTACCAACAATTGATCTGTCCTTTGGTCTTGGTACTAGGGTCTAGACTTTATTTCTTTCAAAGTCATTTAACTCTTCCTGCATTGCTTGCACCCAATCAGTATCTTGAAGAGCTTCTTCCACTTTCTTTGGTTCAGTCTGAGATAGAAAGGAATGATAGAGACATTCATTTATTGTTGTTGTTCTAGTTCTGACACATGCTTCAGGATCTCCAATTATTAAGTCAGGTGTGTGTGCTTTAGTCCACTTCCTTGCAGATAGAAGTTGATCTCTAGAACTGGATCCTCCCCCATGATCCATGTTGTCTCCATCAGCATTTTTTGATGCTCCCCCTGAAGTTATGCTCTATGAGATTCCAGAATTTGAGTTGGATCCTTCAAGAATTGAAGAATTAGAGTTTCCAGAATTGTCAGAATTTGGCTCATCAGAACTTGATGAATCAGAACTTGAAGAGCCAGTGACTGGTTCTGATGCTTCTTGAGCGTCTTGAGATGTGGTATGATCATTAGCTTGCTCCCCCTGAACAAGTGCATTTTCCTTTGGAGCAGTTACCACAGTTTCAATGACATCAGAATTTAACCCGTCAGAACTTACAGGATCAGGATTTAGGTCATCGGAATTTACAGAATCAGAATTTACATCTTCATTTTTAAATCTCAGCTGATCATGATCATTGAAATCTTCAAGTCCAGTAATCTTTTTATCATCAAAAGATACATTGATAGATTTCATGACAACCCTTGTTCTTAAATTGTAGACTCTGAAGGCTTTTGTGGAAAGTGGATTTCCAACAAAAATTCCTTCATCAGCTTTTAGATCAAATTTTGAAAGCTGTTCAGGATGAGTCTTAAGAACAAAACACTTGCATCCAAATACATGAAAGTATTTCAGATTTGGCTTCTTTTTCTTCACCATCTCATATGATGTTTTTCCATGCTTGTTTATGAGTGTAGCACTCTATGTAAAACAAGTAGTCTGCACAGCTTCAACCCAAAAATAGGTTGGTAGCTTTGCTTCATCAAGCATAGTTCGTGCAGCCTCAATAAGAGTCCTTTTCTTTCTTTCTACAACTCCATTCTGCTGTGGAGTTCTAGGTGCAGAAAATTCCTGCTTTATTCCTTGCTCTTTGCAGAACTCTTCCATGATTGAATTCTTGATCTCAGTGCCATTATCACTTCTTATTATTTTAACAGAATCTTTGGCTAACTTATCCAGTTGTCTGACATAATCAGTTAGAGTAGATGCAGTTTCATTCTTCTTGTGCAAGAAATACACCCAAGTGTATCTTGTGAACTCATCCACTATAACCATAGCATATTTCTTCTTTGAAATAGACATGACATTGACTGAACTAAATAGATCAACATGCAGTAAGTGATAAGGCTCAAGAATTGAGGATTCAGTTTTGCTCTTGAATGAAGATTTTCTTTGTTTTGCCTTTTGACATGAGTCACAAAGACCATCAGGAGCAAATATTGATTTTGGCAGTCCTCTCACAAGATCTTTCTTTACTAACTCATTTATGTTAATGAAATTTAAATGAGAGAGTCTCTTGAGCCAATTTCAACTTTCTTCAATTGATGCTCTGCTTAACAGACAGATTGCAGAACCATCAGAATTTGTTGAAAGTCTGGCTTCATATATGTTACCATGTTTGTAACCTTTCAGAACCACTTTGCCTGTAGAATTACTTACAACTTCACAGTGTTCTTCAATGAAATCCACATGATAACCTCTGTCACAGATTTGACTCACACTTAGCAGATTATGTTTAAGTCCTGAGACAAGAGCTACTGATTCAATTATGACATTCCCAAGATTGATATTGCCATATCCCATAGTCTTTCCCATGTTGCCATCTCCATAAGAAAATCCTGGGCCAGCTTTCTCCACAAAGTCTGATAGCAGGGCTTTATTTCCAGTCATATGTCCTGATCATCCACTGTCCAGAACCAGGATGTTTTTCTTATTGCCCTGCAATCACAAAGACCACTATTGATTATTTTAAGGACCCGGACTTTCTTGGATCCTTTGGCCTTGTTATATTTGTTAGCATTTGTAGCGGATTTAGTTTCAGAGTTTATGCTAACATGCTTTTTATTAGACTTTATACAGACTTTGCATCAGAATTTACACTAGAAGGAATTACACTAATTTTATTTAAAGAAGGTTTTATTTCAAAATAATCATAGTACAAACTATGATATTCCTTACAAGTATAAATAGAATGCCATAAACTACCATAATGAAAACAAGGATTTTGTGGTTTAACCCTAATAGACTGACTCTTAACTCCTGATCTAGGAGGTAAAGAGTTTATATCTTTATTTTTCCTGCAAAAAGAAGCAAGATGGTCAGAGTTTCCATAATTATAGCATTTCTTTCTAGGAGCATTAGGAACAGGCATATAATTATTACTTTTATTCACACCTTCCTTTCCATTCCTATTTTTCCTAGCTTCCTTTACCTTGTTCACATTTTTAATCTCTTTCAGCTTATACTTAAGCTGCTGCTTCTTTGTCATTAAGCCAATATTTATGAAAGCTGGTTTATCCTGTTTTAATTTGTCAGAAGTTGACTTTTCTTTGACTTCTGTTTTAGAGTCTTTCATCTCTTCGGAATCAGACACAACAGTTTTTGCAACAAATTTAACAAGATTTACCTTTAGCTTTTCAGTCTGTTTGATAGCAATTAGCTTAATTGGCAAAGTCATTTTCTCACTTTTACCATCTTTATAACCTAACCCCTCTTTCTAGTTTCCACTACTTAGAATATTCTGAGTTGTTCTGCCTGAGTTAGTCCAAGTCCTGATGATTTCTCTTTCTTTTTCTAATTCAGTTTTTAAATAATCATTCTGTTTAAGCAATTCATTCTTAACATACACGGCATTATCTCTCTCTATCTGAATAGTGTTCATCTTGACTAACTCTTCTTCAAGATAGCTATTTCTATTTTTGTACTTTAGATTTTCAGATTTTAGTCTTTCATTCTCTAAAGTCTAATCTCTATAGCTAATATAAATATTTTTTAGAAATAATCTCAACTCAGTAATATCTTCTCTATCAAAAGCAAAAGTTGATAGAGGTACCTTTAGTTCAGCAGCATCAGCATTTGCCATTAAGGCATAGTTCACCTCTTCTTCAGATTCTGAAGTGTCTGCCAAGTTTTTCTTCTTTGTGATAAGTGCCTGGCCTTTATCACCTTTTCCTTTCTTGAAATCAGGAGAGATGTGGCCTCTTTCACCACAATTGTAGCATTTGACATTTGAGTTGTTTCCTCTGTCAGACTTTCCTCCTTTGCCTTCAGTCTTTCTGAACCCTTTCTTGTCAGAACTTCCACCTTTCCTGGGAAACTTCTTACCCTTTCTGAATTTCTTATAGGCTATCTTTGTGATACCCTTCACCATAAGAGCACATAGTTGCATCATCTCTGCATCAACATCCACTTCAGATAAATTTTCAGGTTCTGAATCATCATCATCAGAATCTGATGACTCTAAATCAGACTGTATGATAAGAGCCTTTCCTTTTGCCTTCCTAGAGACAATTGGCTTTTTTTCAGTCTTTAAAGCAACTGTATTAGACTTCCCTCCATGCCTCTTCTTTCTCTGCTCCATCTCAAGTTCATGAGTCTTGAGCATCCCATAGATTTCATCAAGAGATATATCAGCAAGTTCATAGTTGTCTCTTATTGTAGTAGCTTTCAAATCCCACTTTTTAGGAAGAGCTAGTAGGAATTTCAGATTTGAATCTTCTGGATCATATTCCTTATCCATTAGTGACAGATCATTCAACAGCTTTGTGAATCTGTCATATGTATCAGTTAGTGACTCATCAGATTTTTAGTAAAAGTGTTCATACTCTTGTGTGAGTATTGTCTTCCTGTTCTTTTGATGGCATTGGTTCCTTGAAATCTCACTTCCAATGCATCCCAGATTTCTTTTGCAGTCTTGCATCCAATCACCCTGTTTGACATGACATTATCAAGTGCACTATGAAGCAAGTGTCTTACTTTTGCATCCTTACCTAGTGAAGAGATGTTTTCAGTGGTGAGTTCTCTCTTTTCTTTGGGAATCATCTTCTGTGGCTCATTCCCAACTGCAACAGAAAGCTTTGTGGGCTTGTGTGGACCATCATAAATTCTATCTAAATATTGTGGATCTGTAGCTTCCAGAAATATGGCGATCTTCACACTCCATACAAGGCACTCAGACACCCTGAGCATAGGAACCCTGATGGTTTCATATCTACTGGTGTTTTGAATGGGTTGAACCTCTGAAGGTTCTTGAGAGTCTTGTGTTTTAGATTGATCAGACATGATTGATTGTTTATTTGGATCTTAACTATTTGTAAGCTTAACAGATTGGCTCTGATACCACTTATTAGGCCTCAATGATACTATAAAAGGGGGTTGAATATAGTATCTACAATCAATTCGATTATAAACACAAGTATGTAACAGAATACAAGTTTATTCAATATATCAAACTCTGTTACAGTAGGTTTAATCTACTCTCTCAGTGATGTATGATATCACTAAGAGCTGCTAGGGTTACAATGAATAATATTCTCATGAATGATAACACATATAGTGTAAACCCTAATCTATGTTTATATACTACACAGTTACAAGATATCTCCTAATTGATATGATATGTTCTGTTTCCTAAAATACATCAATCAGAGATTATCTACTGTAGTCCTTTAGCTATACAACTCTCCAAGCATATTTTCTTTTGTTTAATCCAGATCCTCTTCTATAAATCAGCCTCTTTTCATCCCTGAAGTGTATCTGCACTTAAGTTCTGATGTAAGTCCTGATGGCTTAAGTTCTGATAACTTCCTGCCTTCAGTAAGTTCTGATTTCCAGTTAAGTTCTTACAGTAAGTTCTGAAATTAAACAAATCAGATTAGACATGACACCACAAATATATCTAACATGCCTATCATCCTCAGACAGACGGTCAAAGTGAGAGAAGAATTCAGACCATAGAGGATATGTTGAGAGTTAGTGTTTTGGATTTTAAGGGGAATTGGGACGAACACTTACCTTTGATCGAGTTCTCGTACAACAACAGCTACCATGCGAGTATTGGAATGCCGCCCTACGAAGCTTTGTATGGACATAAGTGCATATCACCATTGTATTGGGATGAAGTAGGAGAGAAGAAAGTGTTAGGCCCCGAGTTGGTTTAGCAAACCTGAGATGCGGTAGCATTGATTCGGAAAAGGCTAGAAGCAGCCCAGGATTGGCAAAGAAAGAATGCAGACTTGCATCAAAAAAATATGAACTTCGAGATAGGAGCACTGGTGTTACTAAAAGTATTACCTTGGAAAGGGTTAGTACGATTTGGTCAGAAAGGTAAACTTAGCCCCAGATTTATGGGACCATTTGAGGTTTTGAAGAAAGTAAGGAAGGTTGCCTACGAGATAGCATTACCACCGCAGTTGCAGCACATCCATAATGTGTTCCACGTATCCATGTTGAAGCCCTATGTTCCTGATTCAAATCAAGTCATAGAATATGAACCAATTGAGCTTCAGCCAGATTTGTCCTATGTGGAACAACCGATCCAAATCTTAGACTGTAAAGAGCGAGTCCTTAGGAATAAGTCGATCCCCATAGTGAAAGTCTTGTGGAGAAATCCTCGAGTAGAAGAGTATACTTGGGAATTAGAGTCAGACATGTTTGATAAATATCCTCATTTGTTTAGCTAAGTAAGATTCTGGGCATAAAATATTTTTAAGGGGGGAAAGGATATAACGACTCATATATTTCCTATTATTTTATAAGTGTAATAATGGAATAAATAATTAAATAAAATATGTGTATTAATTTATGGAAACAGTTTGTTGATTATTATTTATTTATTTGTGGTATGTTGGTATATGGATTGGATTTTGTGATTCATTATTGAGATATGTGGTTTTGTTACGCTTTTAAAAGTGATTTTATTACAGTTTAAATTCCATAAATATTTGGATTGTCTCTAAAATTTGTTTTATAATTTTATAATTTTAATAATTATTTTTGGTATTTTATAAAATTGAGAAATCAAAATTTTGTTAATTATTTATCTTTAAATGATATTCTGATTATGTTTATTTGTAAAATCCATAGTTAAATCCAGAAATTTTCAAAAATCATGAAATTCATATTTTATTAGGTTTATAATATTCTGAGAATTTTAAAATTATTTTGGAAATTTTCGGGATTAATTTCACCCGCGCATTGTTTCGTTTAATTGTTAAAAGCGAGTATAAACTGCATTTCAGAAATCATTTTAAAATTTTGAAAATTACATTTTTATGTATTCCGGGATGTTTCTTATATTTTAAGACTAATTTGGAATTATTTCGAAGTGTTTTTAACTACACCGTGTTTCGTCCGATCGCTGAATCCGGGTATTATTGCGCTCCAAAATTTATTTCACAATTATGAAAATTATGTTTTTATTGACTTCGGGACATTTAAAACATTTTAAAACTACTAACGTGACTTATCGAATTATTTTAAAGGTGACTTGATTCGTTAATTTCAGTATTTGGGATGCATATTCAGTATTCGAGTATCTAGGGACACGTGTTAACTTCTAATAAAAAGAAGTTAACACGTATTTTTATTTGCCGGACACGTGCCTTTCGCCTGTGCTATAGGTTGTGTGTTTTGGGAGAGGGGTAAACATCAATTTATTGTCTCTCTCTCTATTGTCTCTGTTTCTCTCCATTTCTCTCCCTCGATTCCATCTTCTTTCCCGTTCTTTCTTTTCCCTCTGTTCTTCCCCGGTTTCGCTCGGTTTCTCGCCTTCCGGTGAGTTCTCCGGCCGGATTTTCGGTTATCTCCTTGTTTCATGTTTGGCTTGTTATATATATATACTTTTGTATATATATATATATATGTATGTTGTGTGTGTTTAAGTGTGTGTGTGTGTGTGTGTTTAAGTGTGTGTGTGTTTAAGTGTGGGTGTGTGAGTGGTGGTGGAAGGCGGCACCGACGCCTGTGTTGCATCCCTGTCCGTGGTTCTGTGGCGCGTTCGCGCGTGTTGACTGCTTGATTCATGTTATGTTTTTTTTACAGATTGTAAATTGGATTATTATAATAATTTTAATAATTTTCTGCGGGATTTTGATTAATATTTATGATATTAATTATTCGTGCGGAATTATTTTTAAGGATTAATCGGTGAAGTTTTGCGTTGGAAACCCGAGAATTAATCGGGTACCCGCGAAATTTTGCCGCCATCCGCGATGACTTTTTACGAGTGGACGGTGGGTGGTGATGAATTTATTCTGAGTCCTAAATTTTATAAATAAAGAAAATGAGTCGTATAATAAATTCTGTGTATAAATGATTTGAAATTGTGTTGTGGGATTGTGAATTATGGATTATTGTTTGTTGTGAAATCTGGACATCGATTGTAATCGACGGTAGGCTTATAAACAAAAGAGTTACTACCAAAATTTTCTAAAATTTATTTTGAACGTACTTTATTGTATTAAACGTTTTACCCCTATTTGTATACGGACTACGTGATTACGTGATTGTGTGTATAATAACTATACGAGTCGGGTTATCGGATTGGATTATTAGGGTTTGAGGATATCAAGCATGTCGGTATAACTGATTAGGGTATTCTGTATTTGTAGATCCCAGTCGAGTTTCTCCAGGACCGAAGTCAGCGTAAAAGCTACTTAGGGTTTCCGAAAGCGTTGCAAGGAAAGTACCCCTGACCATTCTTTTATGGTTCAGTATGTATGAATAGACTAATGTTTTATTCTCGTAAAGGAACGGGAAACGTTTTAAGTTACGTATCCCCTGTAGTTATAAATCACTGTTTTAAACCTGTTTTGGGGAAAAGTAACTTCGAAAGGTACCTATCTCGAATAAAATGATTTGCGAATTAGATTTTCTATGTGTGCTGTTAAAATGAATGGTTTTGGAAATGAGATAGGTACAAGTGATTTTGAAAACTGGATAAAACGATCAGATATGGGATACATAGGGGCCAGAGTAGGCCTATTGAGGTGGCGTAAGAGGCTAATTCGGTTGCGCACACTATATAACCGATTAGTCCAGCAGGTCAGAGACCTAGCTAGTCTCTGAGTTCCGGAACAGGTAAATGGGATGGCAGTTAGAGCCGTCTGGTGTCGATAGCCTGATCAGCTGTCTTCACATATACGTTACGTATCTGATTTGGTTTTGTGATTCCCGTAAGGGTATAAGTAATTGATACAATGGTTTTATAAATATGAATAGCATGCTAAAATTAGACTCTGGTACTTACACAGCACACTACTACGTTTGTTTTGTTAAAAGCATGCTAGTCAGTGATATCCGGTTATTTCAGCTCTTTGTTATATAATGTTGTTCAAATGATTACAGTTCTGTTCCTATCATTGTTTACATTACTGTTTTTATCTTGTTATTTATATGTTGGCACTGCTGAGCGATTATGCTCACTCTTGCAACATGTTATATATATATCGCAGATGCGTAGAAGACCAATCAGACCTTGACAGAATCGTGTTTCAGCCCCTTCAGGACCCGGCTCCTCAGAGGTAGTTAGTATCAGACCACGTGCGGTCTGATGAGTTGCTAAATAAGTTAGTGTGTGTCAGACTTTTGAATAAATGGTTGGTAATAATGTGTATCTTAGATCATACTTGAACCTGGATTAGATCTTGGTTCGGGGTTGAGTTAGTTTATTTTAATAATAATCTTGTTGTTTATATTTTTGGTATTTGTGTTTGGTGACGTCAACTCCTGACTGAGTCCTCACCGAATACTGGCCACTGGATGTCAACTCCTATGGCTCTGAAAGCAGTCCCAAACGCCTGAGTAAGGTCATGTCCAAACCTGTTATAAATGTCATGCATCGCATCCATCCTCCTAGCTAAATGCCTATACTGCGTCATACTCAAACCAGCACTGCCCTGTGCTTCCTTTTGTTGCTGCTGCTGCGATCCCGAAGGACCAGCCTCCTCTCCCAACTGAGCTCTCCAAGCTGCTCGACGAGCCTGTGAAGTCTCACCAGCATAAGTCTGATCCGCTTGCCTTCCACTTGGCAGATGGTCATAAGAATAACCAAGCCCCTTAGGATCGGGCTTCCCACCATACCACTCTAGCATATTTAACAATATTGAACTATCAATCAGAGCACTGGAGAGCTGCAGGTACTCATGTGCGGGCCAACGAATACCAACCGCCACACACAACTTCATCACTATGGACGCATAGGATATCGAACCCATAGTACTCCCTCGCAAAAACCTAAAAATACCCTGACAGATAACCATCCCAAGATCGATATAGTCTCCTTGCAGAATAACCCACAACAAACGTGCACGCTCCACAATAATCTCATGCACGTGAGAAAATGGCATGATATTAGTGAAAGGAATATGTCCTAAGTCCAATCATGTATTAGGATTTAGGAATAACTTTGATGTAATCTGTTTTGATTTCATTGATATTAATAAAGACTTGTTTTGTTTTTATTACGGGCTTTATCTATTTAAGTGTTTAAATAAGATATACCATAGTTTAGAGTAAAGCTTTTTATGGATTATGATGAGATCATAATAGTGAGACCTAAAAAGATGATAACTCTAAACTTAAATAGTTCCTGGTCATAGGATTACTAACTGGTAATTAATAATCCGCAAAGATCGGTACATACTATGCTTGCTTCATTATGAAGGATGTCTGTTCTCATAGACATTTGTGTGGTGACACTATAGCTAGTATGTAGGTGCTTATTATAGAATAAGTTCACTGAACATGACTAGCACAGCTGAACAATTAATGAAGTTCACTCACGTGTCAGCAGTTGTTCACATAGTGATAGTTGTACAAGTATCCTTAGACTTGAGATCATCATAGTCATCTTGTGTACACTGAACTATGCTTTGGTTTAGTTCTTAGTCTCCAGGGACAATTATTAGGGCTCTTCTGGGTATAGGAATTTGTACACGAAGATAGTGTATGATCAATAAAGGATCTACCCCTTCCAGTGAAGGAAGCGAATGTTCAAGGCTGATCCACTTATGCTAGTTCAGGAATCTCTGGCCAGAGTGAATGAAATTAGAAAGGAGTTTCTAATTTGCATAGAACTACGCATAGTAAATGGTAAGCAAGTGATTGAATTAGATAGGCTTGACACGAGATCCATGCCTTGTATTTAATCGGGACATTGTAGGGTAGAAGGAGTTTATTGTACGGTAACTATTCACCGACAGGTTCTTGGTATTCTAAGCAGTGAATTCATATTATCCGGATAGTCGCGATATGTTGAGAAGCATCACTCACGATGTAGAATAAATGTGATTAATTAATTAATCATATTTAATAAATTAGAGAATTTATATAAATAATGATAAAATAGTTTTATTATTATTTATTTCTACTACCGTCTTAATATTGAACCTACAGGGTCACACCATAAAAAGAGAATGATTTATTGGTGGAGGAATTAATTAATAATGGCTAATAATTATTTATTTATGAAATAAATAATTATTTGGAAAATTTAATAATTGATTAAATGAGATTTAATTGATTATAAATTAATTAAGAAAAGTTCTTAATATTATTAATAAAGGATTTAATTTTTGGAAATTAAATCAAGAGAGAGAATTATTTCTAAAGTGTTTAGAAAAAGGATTAATGATTAAAAGGTATTTTAATTATTAATAAGAATAATAAATGGGATAATAATAATAATAATATTTATGGGAAAATTTCAGCTGGAAATTTTGCTTATAAATATACTATTATAGACCCTAATTTTATTCCAACCTCGAAACCCAAAAACTCAAAAAGTTTGGAAAACCCAATTCTCTCCACCTCCTTCCTCCTCCTTAACATCGTTTTCTTGGTGGATACCGGTGGAGTGCTTCACACTTGAGGAGCAACTGCTAAGGATCTCTGATCGTTGTCTCCGAATTATTTTTAAAGGTTAGATTCGATCCCTCGAATTTTTATTCACGATTTATATGCTTTTATTTGGATTTTGTATGTGTAAAAGTGTTTTGCCATGCCCCCGCTGTGATTAAAATCCAACAATGGTATCAGAGCATTGGTTGTATGCATATAGATCTGTGGTAAAAATTTCAGAATTTTATGTGCTTGTATGAATTAATTATGATTTTTACAAGTTATATTATGGATTAATTTTGTCTGATGAGAAATCGTTTCTCAGAATAATTTTGAATGTTGATCTGGGTTCTACAAGTGTTGTAGATCGTCTGGGTATTTTTTTCATAATTTTATGATGTATAGATTTTTTATTATGAATTTTTGAAGTTATTGTAATTAAATTTGTAATTAAATAAAGATATATGTATATATATGAATTGCATGTATATATATGTTTGAATTGTCTGTGTAATTTGCTGTGTTGAATGGCACGGAAGAAGAGAAAAGGTACAGACAAAGAAACAGGTATGTCAGGCGGCGGCACAGGTTTCGAGAAAAGGCGGCTGCTGCAGGAAAAAGAAAAAAAAATAGGGGTGTAACGCATTTCGGGAATGCCTGTGGCGCAGCGGAAGCGTGGTGGGCCCAAGTATTATACATCTCTATGTATCACATGAAGCATTTAAAAGCAATTAAAACAGTCAAAAATAGCTTTAAAACACTTCATGGAAATATAAACAGTTCAAAACTTTTATATAAACTAAAATTGATCACTCTATTAGATCCGTCTCGGAAAAACGAATCCAACGGTATATTGCACGCCCAAAACGGAGTTACGAAACTCCCAGAAAATCAATTTTAAAATCAACAGACGGGCTGTAACGCATTACAGGAACGCGTTACAAGCCCTGTAACGCATTCCGGTAATGCGTTACACCCCTTTTAAGCCATTAAAGGGTGTAACATGCCTACCTTGATGTTTATTCATGTTTATATATGTGATATATGCTTAGTTTATCATGCGATGATAGATTTAGGTGAACTTGAATGAACATAAGGCGTTTGTTAGACAACCTAGTATAGTGAAATTGTTTCATAACCTTAATAATAATATTATGAATACAATCATGAGATTCTTGTGTTTATGAAACACGTAATTGAATATGAATTTTCGATATGAGAGAAAGGATGATTCTGTCAACAACAGATTTCTATCTGTAAGAAAGGGTTATTAAGTGACGCCTCTTGACAATGCTCCACCCGATCTGGGAATCATCTGATTATTGATTATTGATTTGAAATATTTAATTTAAAAGGAAGAATTTCTTTATAATATGATTATGATTGTAACGTAATATAATCCCTCTAAAATTAAATAATATCAAGTAGTAATTGGCCAATGATACAACGGGCTTGTGTCGGTCATAGCCTTCCAAAATGGTAGAAAGTAGTTCTTATTTTTGAATCATTGTCGTTTCGTGCCACAGCCGAGGGCTTTGATTTCGAAATAAGAAATACCTGTCTATTACATAGAGATGTGTACATTGAATAAGAATCTAAAGGTCGTTACGTGCCATAGCCGTGGGCCTTTGGGCACTGATTCAATTGTACGGAATGTTGGGTTAGACTTGACTTAGAATATTGAGTTTGTCGTGCCACAGCCGTGACTCAATTATACAAGAGGCTAAAGTTTGATTAGGGAATAACATAAGATGTAATTGACAAGAGTTGTCTGCTTATTGAACATTACATGGCGTTTCGTGCCACAGCCGGGGTTGTGTAATGGAATGTAGGATCCCTATTCCCACTAGCATTATGAATGCTTAATTTTTCACGTAGGGGGTTGAATAAATTAGGAAAACTAGTGGGAGCCACTTATGAATAAAGACCCGATTCATATAGTGTTTTGAAATGAAATCGAATATTTGCTAAGTGTTGTTATGTGTTTATCATTTACAGATTTACTTTGTACGTTATGTCTTCTGCACTATCACTCAGGAGCATACTAGATGCTCACAAATTGACTGGTCCTAATTATGCTGACTGGCTTTGAAACTTGAGAATTGTTCTCGGGATTGAGAAGCTGGAATACGTGATTGACTCACCTAAGCCTACTGAACCTGCTAGTGATGCACATGATGATGAACATGTTGTGTATCGTAAGTGGATAGATGATGCGAATGTTGCTCAATACATCATGCTAGCTTCCATGAACATTGAGGTACAGAAGCAACATGAGCATATGGATGCTCACACTATCCTCATGCATCTACAAGAGTTGTATGATATGGCGGGGAGGACAGCTCGATATGAGATATCGAAGGAGTTGTTCGGTTGTAGGATGTTTGAGGGATCATCTGTGAATGACCATGTACTTAAGATGATCAATTTGATTGAACGTCTTGGATAACTTGGTTTTGCCATGGATGGGGAGCTGAGCCAAGACTTGGTCTTGCAATCGCTTCTGAGTTCGTTTTCGCAGTTTGTTGTGAACTTTCACATGAATAAGTTTGATGTCAGCCTGCCTGAACTCCACAACATGTTGAAGACTGCGGAATCGAATTTTCCCCCTAAGAAGAGTTCTGTTCTTCTAATTGGTGAAGGTTCCAATCCTAAGAAAAGGAAGAGGAACCCTTCCAAGAAGAAGAAAGTAGGTGAGAAAATGCCGGTTCCACCAAAAGCTGAAGACCCCGAGAGCAAAGTTGTTTGCTTTCACTGTAACAAGGTGGGGCACTAGAAGAGGAACTGCAAGGTTTACCTTGCAGAATTGAAGAAGAAGAAGGGTAGTGAGACTACTGCTTCTGATTCAGGTATGTTCATGAAAGAAGTGAATATGTCATTAAATCAAATTTCTACTTGGGTATTAGATACCTCCTGTGGTTCTCAAATCTGCAATTTGTTGCAGGGACCAAGGAGAAGTAGGACTCTTGAGGAAGAGGAGGTGATTCTACTGATGGGCAATGGAGCAAGAGTTGCTGCTGAAGATGTAGAATCATTTCATTTACATATGCCTACGGGCAAGACTATTGTTTTAAATAATTGTTATTTTGTTCCCTCGATTGTGAGGAATATTATTCCCATGTTAGACTTGGCTGGATTTTCATTTATTATTGAGAATAATGAATGTTCTATTCTTAGAGATAATATTCCTTATGGACGTGGTGCTTTAAATAATGGTCTGTATAAATGTGACATGATTTACTTCAGATTGAACAAACTAATAAAAGAAAAGGGATGATGAAAATCTCACTTCATAGTGGCACTGCAGTCTCCATTTAGTAGACATGGAGAGAGGGCTGCAGATTTGCTAGGAATGGTACACACAGTTGTATGTGGACCAATGTCTACGCAAGCCATGGGTGGATTTTCATACTTCATTACTTTCATAGATGATAGATCTAGATTCAGATATGTGTTTGATGAAACACAAGTCTGAAGCCTTTGAAAAGTTCAAAGAGTATAAGTATGAAGTGGAGAAATAAACCAAACATAGTATTATAATTCTTCGATTAGATCGAGGTGGTGAATACTTTAATGGAATGTTTCTAGATTATCTCAAAGTAAATGGTATAGTCTCCCAGTGGACTCCTCTAGATTGGTATCTGAAAGGAGAAATCGAACTTTGTTAGACATAGTTCGGTCCATGATGAGCTATGCAAATCTTCCAGTATTCCTACGGGGATATGTATTGGAAACCTCAGCATATTTACTGAATAAGGTGCCTTCCAAAATCTGTTCCTCAAACTTCGTATGAGATATGGAAAGAAAGGAAACCGAGTCTTAAACACGTTAAGATTTGGGGATGTCCAGCTTATGTCAAGAAAGTTGACCCAGATAAGCTGGAATATCGATCCGTAAAATGTAGTTTTATGGGATATCCTAAAGAGACTTTAGGGTATTACTTTTACACCGATCATCGGGTGTTTATCTCCAGACATGCTACCTTCTTGGAAAAGGAGTTTATCCTTGAAGGAAACAGTGGGAGCAAATTTGAACTTGATGAAGTTCAAGAAGCACAAACTACTACGGATCAAGTGGAAACACCTGTTCTGACTGAACAACCTTTTGTGGAACAGCCCATTCATAGATCAGGTTGAGTGTCTCGCCAACCTGAGAGGTATTATGGCCTTGTCATTGAGAATGACAATGAGTTGTCGATCATTGATGATGACGACCTTGTGACCTATAATGAGGCTATGAGTAGTGTTGACTCAGAGAAATGGCATAGTGCCATGAAATCCTGAATGGAATTTATGTATATGGTATACAAAAGATAGATTATAGAAGATGGCCAGGTGGAGACCTATAAGGCCAGGCTTGTGGCAAAAGGATTCAAACAAAGGCAATGGATTGACTTTGATGAAACTTTTTACCTGTAGCCCTGTTAAAATCAGTTCGGATTTTGCTTGCGATTGCTGCTTACTACGACTATGAGATCTGGCAATTAGCCAGATGGTTCTCTTTCCAAGGAAAATGAAAACCTAGTGTGTAAGCTGCTGTGAACCATATGTGGTTTAAAGCAAGCTTCTCGAAAGATGGAACATTCGTTTTGATGAGACAATCAAAGAGTTTGATTTTATCAAAAACTTAGATGAACCATGTGTCTACAAAAGGGTTAGTGGGAGCACGGTAACATTTCTTGTATTGTATTGAATTAGAGTTGATACACATAACAACATAGCATACCCACTCACAAAACTACTTTATGAAAGTCACTTTGATCTTCATAAAGACAAGATGGGTATTAGATACCAGAGTGATTGGCTTTAGTACAAGTGGGAGATTGAAAGGAATATGTCCTACGTCCAATCATGTATTAGGATTTAGGAATAACTTTGATGTAATCTGTTTTGATTTCATTGATATTAATAAAGACTTGTTTTGTTTTTATTACGGGCTTTATCTATTTAAGTGTTTAAATAAGATATACCATAGTTTAGAGTAAAGCTTTTTATGGATTATGATGAGATCATAATAGTGAGACCTAAAAAGATGATAACTCTAAACTTAAATAGTTCCTGGTCATAGGATTACTAACTGGTAATTAATAATCCGCAAAGATCGGTACATACTATGCTTGCTTCATTATGAAGGATGTCTGTTCTCATAGACATTTGTGTGGTGACACTATAGCTAGTATGTAGGTGCTTATTATAGAATAAGTTCACTGAACATGACTCGCACAACTGAACAACTGATGGAGTTCACTCACGTGTCAGCAGTTGTTCACATAGTGATAGTTGTACAAGTATCCTTAGACTTAAGATCATCATAGTCATCTTGTGTACACTGAACTATGCTTTGGTTTAGTCCTTATTCTCCAGGAACAATTATTAGGGCTCTTCTGGGTATAGGAATTTGTACACGAAGATAGTGTATGATCAATAAAGGATCTACCCCTTCCAGTGAAGGAAGCGAATGTTCAAGGCTGATCCACTTATGCTAGTTCAGGAATCTCTGGCCAGAGTGAATGAAATTAGAAAGGAGTTTCTAATTTGCGTAGAACTACGCATAGTAAATGGTAAGCAAATGATTGAATTAGATAGGCTTGACACGAGATCCATGCCTTGTATTTAATCGGGACATTGTAGGGTAGAAGGAGTTTATTGTACGGTAACTATTCACTGACAGGTTCTTGGTATTCTAAGCAGTGAATTCATATTATCCGGATAGTCGCGATATGTTGAGAAGCATCACTCACGATGTAGAATAAATGTGATTAATTAATTAATCATATTTAATAAATTAGAGAATTTATATAAATAATGATAAAATAGTTTTATTATTATTTATTTCTACTACCGGCTTAATATTGAACCTACAGGGTCACACCATAAAAAGAGAATGATTTATTGGTGGAGGAATTAATTAATAATGGCTAATAATAATTTATTTGTGAAATAAATAATTATTTGGAAAATTTAATAATTGATTAAATGAGATTTAATTGATTATAAATTAATTAAGAAAAGTTCTTAATATTATTAATAAAGGATTTAATTTTTGGAAATTAAATCAAGAGAGAAAATTATTTCTAAAGTGTTTAGAAAAAGGATTAATGATTAAAAGGTGTTTTAATTATTAATAAGAATAATAAATGGGATAATAATAATAATATTTATGGGAAAATTTCAGCTGGAAATTTTGCCTATAAATATACTATTATAGACCCTAATTTTATTCCAACCTCGAAACCCGAAAACCCAAAAAGTTTGGAAAACCCAATTCTCTCCACCTCCTTCCTCCTCCTTAACATCGTTTTCTTGGTGGATACCGGTGGAGTGCTTCACACTTGAGGAGCAACTGCTAAGGATCTCTGATCGTTGTCTCCGAATTATTTTTAAAGGTTAGATTCGATCCCTCGAATTTTTATTCACGATTTATATGCTTTTATTTGGATTTTGTATGTGTAAAAGTGTTTTGCCATGCCCCCGCTGCGATTAAAATCCAACAATTAGAACAAATAAAAGAATTTCAAGCACGTATAAACCTGTTCATGCATGAAGTAGAGAACATGGTGTACTCATTCGTGCCCTTCTTGAACTTCCAATGAGTCTTAGGAACACACAGGGTAGCAACAATCAAATCCAAGTTAAACTCCTCCGGAGTTTTCTCCTTCCAGTTCTCCTGCTCCTTCTTCCTCTCGGGCTGCTCAATCACCCTACGAATCGCCTCATCACTGTAGTCCACCGTCATCCCCCTCACTACCATGAAACCGTTCTTCTCCACCTTAGCATTAGCATAACACTTACACACCACACTCATGGGTACAGTAGCGGGTGTCTCGTAGAAAACAACCCAGCCCATCTCCAAGTTCATCTCCAACAACTTACCATCTTTCCCCGATGGTAGAAAACCACGCACCTTGGCTATAGGCTTCGAAAGCAGCCTCACATACTCTGCCTCAACCTCAGGAGTTGAAAACATAGGCCTCACACCACCTGTACTCGAAGAATCGGTGGTGCTACTGCTTACCTGAGTTCGCTGTCTTTTTGGTACCATTGAGATTGAAAGAGTTTGAGAGAATAGAAGTTTGTAAGAGAGATTGTGTATTTGAGATTTTTGAGAAGTGATGGAGAAGTTCGTATATAAGTGTGTGTATATATAGGAGATTGGGAGAGAATTAGTAATGGAAAAGAAGTGAGAATTGATTATGGGAATAATGGGAATAATGGGTTTGATTTGGATAGGGAAATTTGGGATGTGGAAGAGTGAAATTCATGTGAAAATTGATTTTGTTTAAAAGACCCCAATTTTTCTCTTCTTTCGGCCTTATATTTTTCTATAACAGGGACCTAGCGCGGCCGCACGCCACCACGACGTGGGCTCGCCCAGTTTCTGTCAATTCAACGTGGGCGCGCGCCAGGTCAGCGCGGGCGCACCCAGTTACTGGAAAAACAGTACGGCCACCCCGCTCCTCAGCGCGGGGGCGCCGTGATACTGTAGTTGGCCCTAGATATTTTTTGTTTTTCTGATTTTTTTTATGTTTTTCTCTTTTCTTTCTGCTTCCTCTACATACTAATGTACAACAAACTTGGGTTGCCTCCCAAGAAGCGCTTGGTTTACGTCGTTAGCTTGACGTAGAATCTCGAGATCACGTAGATAAAAAAACGGCACTAACCACCTCACGGTTTTTCGTATCCCCAAAGTAGTGCTTCAACCATTGACCATTTACCTTGAATGCTTGGCCTGGATCATTCTCAAAAATCTCCACAGCTCCATGCGGAAACACGGTTTTGATTATGAAAGGCCCGGACCATCTCGACTTCAATTGTCCAGGAAAAAGACCGAGACGAGAGTTAAATAACAGAACTTGTTATCCCGACACAAATAATTTGAGCACTAGACCCCTATCGTGACACCTCTTGACCTTCTCCTTGTACATTTTGTTATTTTTATAAGCTTGAAGCCGAAATTTGTCGAGTTCATTCAATTGAAGCATTCTCTTCTTACTAGTTGCATCCAAATCAAGGTTCAATTTCTTTAAAGCCCAATACGCTTTATGCTCGAGCTCCACAGGCAAATGACACCCCTTACCATAAACCAACTGAAACGGAGACATTCCCAACGGAGTCTTGTATGCTGTTCTATATGCCCAAACAGCTTCATCAAGCTTCAAAGACCAATCCTTTCTTGATGGACACACAACCTTCTCTAAAATACACTTAATCCCCCTTACCTCAGCTTGACCATTAGTTTGAGGATGGTAGGCTGTTGTAATGCGATGATTCACATTATACCTTTGCATCATAGCAGTGAACTTGCGATTGCAAAAATGCAATCCCTCGTTAGTGATTATGACTCTTGGAGTCCCAAATCGTGTGAATATCTACCTATGAAGAAAATTAAGCACTACCTTCGCATCATTTTTCGGCAAAGCCTTGACTTCTACCCATTTCGACACATAATCGACCGCCAACAAGATATACTGATTATTTCACAATGAGACAAACAACCCCATAAAGTAGATTCCCCAAACATCGAAGACTTCAACCTCGAGAAGCACATTAAGAGGCATCCCATTCCTCTTGGACATATTACCCACACGTTGTCATAGATTACACTTCGAAATAAAGTGATGCGCATCCTTAAATAATGTAGGCCAGAAGAATCCCGCTTGAAGGACATGAGCTGTTGTCTTCTCTCCACCATAGTGGCCTCCATAAACAGTCGAATGACAGTCTCACAAGATCCCCCGTTTCACTGTACGGAATACATCTCCTGATGATTTGGTCAGCTCCTTGCCTAAACAGATATGGTTCATCCCACATGTACCACTTCACCTCATGAAGAAACTTCTTCCTTTGAGAGTACGACAAGTCTGGAGGCATGATATTACTCACAAGTTAGTTCATAATGTCTGCAAATCACGGTTCTTCCTCTTGAACTCCAAATAGCTGCTCATGTGGAAAAGACTCATTTATCAATGTCTTATCCTGTGAAGTTGCACTTGGATCTTCCGAACGTGAGAGATGATCAGCGACTTGATTCTCAGTATCTTTTATGTCCTTGATCTCTAATTCAAACTCCTAAAGCAAAAGAACCCATCTAATCAATCTAGGCTTCAAGTCCTTCTTCGAGACGAGATATCGAATTGCAGCATGATCAGTGAAAACTGTCACCTTCGTCCCAAGCAAATAAGATCGAAACTTCTCAAAACCGTAGACAATAGCTAGAAGTTCTTTCTCCGTAGTAGTATAATTCAGTTGATCACCATTGAGGGTCTTACTAGCATAGTTGACCACATGAAAAATGTTGTTCTTTCTCTGCCCAAGAACTGCTCCAACTGCATAGTCACTTGCATCGCACATCATCTCAAAAGGTCTATTCCAATCAGGTACAGTTATGACAGGTGCCGTGATTAAACTCTTTTTTAAGAACTCAAAAGCAGCTAGGCACTCATCATCAAACTTGAACATGACATCCTTCTCCAGAAGATTGCACAAAGGTTTAGAAATTTTTTTGAAGTCCTTGATGAACCGCCTATAGAAACCCGCATGACCAAGAAAGCTGCGAATTCCCTTAACAGAAATTGGTGGAGGAAGATTTTCAATGACCCCCATTTTAGCTTTGCCCACCTCAAGACCTTTACTAGAGACCTTGTGACCAAGAATAATGCCTTGTCGCACCTTAAAGTTACATTTTTCCCAGTTGAGAACCAGATTGGTCTCAACACACCTTTTCAAAACGTCGCCAAGATTTCACAAGCACTCGTCAAATAAATCGCCAAACATAGAGAAATCATCCATAAACACCTCCACATTCTGACCAATCTTGTCAGAGAAGATAGCCATCATGCATCTTTGAAATGTGGCAGGTGCCCCACACAAACCAAAAGAAATTCTAAAGGCGAAAGTACCAAATGGATAAGTGAAAGTAGTCTTTTCCTGATCTTCCGGAGCAATGCAAATCTGATTATAGCCCGAATAGCCATCCATAAGATAGTAGTACTCATGCCCAGCCAATATGTCAAGCATCTGATCAAAAAATGGCAGAGGAGAATGATCTTTTCTCGTGGCCTTGTTCAACTTCCTGTAATCCATGCAAACTCTCCACCCTGTGATTGTTCGAGTAAGAATGAGCTCATTCTTCTCATTAGAAACAATGGTGATACCTCCTTTCTTTGGGACACACTGAACTGGACTCACCCAAGAACGGTCAGAAATGGGATAGATGATCTCTGCATCTAGCCATTTGAGAATTTCCTTCTTCACAACTTCTTTCATGATCGGATTTAGCCTTCTTCGTTGCTCAACAGTAGGCTTGCTACCTTCCTCTAGCAGAATTTTATGCATGCAATAAGAAGGGCTGATTCCCTTAATATCTGCTATCGTCCATTCAATTTCCGATTTGAATTCTCTCAGAATTTTTAAAAGTTTTTCCTCATCACTACCTGAAAGGTCAGATGCAATAATAACAGGCAAAGTAGATGCATCACCTAAAACGACATACCTTAAGTGTTCAGGCAATGGTTTAAGCTCAAATGTAGGAGCTTCCTCAATAGATGGCTTGAGGCGCTTGGGAGATTTGTCCAGCTCCTCCATTCCAAGAGATTCAAAAGGCATATCCATCTTCCTCTTCCAGGGAGAAGCATTCAGATTTTGCAATTGCTCATCACCTTCATCATCTTCACTATCATAATTCCCCAACAAGGCCTTTTATAAGGTATCAGACCTTAGCAATTGATCAAGTTCTGAAGTAACCACAGAATCGACCAACTCCACCTTTAAGCACTCCTCATTTTTCGTAGGGAATTTCATGGCATTGAACACATTAAAAGTTACATCCTGATCCAGCACTTGCATGGTGAGCTCACCCTTCTGCACATCTATCAAGGTTCGGCCAGTAGCCAAGAACGGTCTTCCCAAGATTATGGGAATCTTCTTATCCTCCTCGAAATCCAGAATTACAAAATCAGCAGGAAAGATGAGTTTATCCACCTTAACCAAAATATCCTCAATAATTCCTCACAAATATGTAATAGAACGATCAGCTAGTTGCAGAGTCATATAAGTAGGCTTTGGATCAGGTAAGTCCAACTTCTTGAAGATTGACAAAGGCATCAGATTGGTGCTAGCTCCCAAGTCACATAAGCATTTGTCGAATAACACCTTTCCAATGGTGCAAGAAATAGTGAAGCTTCTAGGATCTTTAATCTTTGGAGGCAACTTCTGTTGCAGCACAGCACTGCATTCCTCCATAAGAGCAATTGTCTCTAAGTTATCAAGTTTTACCTTCCGAGAGAGTATACCTTTCATAAACTTCGCATAACTATGCATTTGTTCAAGAGCTTTAGTGAAAGGTATGTTGATGTGAAGTTTCTTGAACACCTCCAGAAACTTCTCAAACTGCTTATCCAGCTTTTTTATCTGCAGCCTCTTAAGAAAGAAAGGTGGAGGTTAGATCTGTTTCTCCCCTGTATTACCCTCAAGAGGAGTGTGTTCAACAGTAGTCTTCCTTGGTTCCACTTCAGCTTCCTTCTGCACTTCTTCCTCACCTACAGCTTCTTCATCTGAAACTTGAGAGTGTTCGGGATTTGCAACCTTCCCAGACCTTAATATAATTGTCTTTACCTGCTCCTTAGCTTCCCTCTTTCCTGGTACTTAAGTGTCACTAGGAAGTGTACCAGGTTGATGATTTAACAAGGTATTGGCAATTTGTCCAATTTGATTTTCCAAGGTCTTGATAGAAACCTCTTGGCTCTTGTACATGAGTCTCAATTTTTCCAATTCAGATTTTTCATTAGTCTATTACAGCTGGAGTTGTTGCCTTGGTGCATATTACGGTTGCTGAAACCCAGGGGGTTGTACTGCTTTGCTGGATACTGCTGGTAAGGCTGTTGAACCGCATTCTAAGTGTTGCTCCAGCTAAATTTAGGATGATTGCGGTTGTTAGGATGATAGGTGGCTGGTACAGGTTGCTGTGACCTCTGAAAATTGCTCACAAACTGAGCTGATTCACTAGAAATGGCACACTGATCAGTCTCATGGGCACCAAGACAAAGCTCACAGACGCTAGTGATCTGATTAACTCCATAATTAGATAGAGAATCCACCTTCATCGTCAAAACATTAAGTTGAGCAGGTATAGAAGTAGCTGCATCCAACTCCAGAATTCTCGCTACCTTACCTTGAGATAGTCTTTGAGTAAGATTCTGGTATTCATTGGCGGCCATCAGTTCAATCAATTCATAAGCTTTATCATAGCTTTTAGCCCACAAGGCTCCTCCTGATGCTGCATCAAGCATGGATCTAGAAGTAGCACCCAAACCATTATAGAAACAATTAATGATCATCCAGTCAAGCATCTCATGATGTGGACACTTCCTAAGCATCTCCTTATATCGATCCCAAGCCTCACATAAAGATTCTCCAGATTGCTGAGCAAATTGAGTAAGTGTGTTTCTGATTGCTGTAGTCTTCTCCATAGAAAAGAATTTGGTTAAGAACTTCTAAGCAAGATCCTCCCATTTGGTGATAGATCCTGGTGGTAGAGAATGTAACCATCACTTAGCTTTATCCTGCAGAGAGAATGGGAAAAATCTCAACTTAATAGCATATTCAGAAACTCCATCGAACTTGAAAGTGTCGCAGATCTCGATGAAATCTCGGATGTGCATGTTGGGGTCTTCTGTCGGAGAACCCCCAAACTGAATTAAGTTCTGTATCATCTGGATCGTGCTCGACTTGATCTCAAAGGTATTAGCCGAGATGGTTGGTCGAACAATGCTAGACTGAATATCATTGATCTTCGGTTGAGAGTAGTCCATCAAAGCCTTTGGATTTACTTTTGGTTCTCCCATTGCAATAAGAACTTCTTATTTATCAACTAAGATCACTTTTTCAACTTTCTCCTCGACTACAACTTCTTCCTCAGCTTGATCCAGTGTTCTCTTATGAGACCAAGAACGCGTATGCATACACGCTCGCTAGAGTACCTGAAACATGACAAGGAATTAAATAACAATGTCCGAGTCACTGAACTTTAACGACCAGTGATGACAAACACATAAACTAAAAATTAACATCGATATCCCCGGCAGCGGCGCCAAAAACTTGTTAGGGCTAGAACACGCGATAATATTCACGCAAGTATACACGATCTCAAGTAATATAGAATAAATTCTAGTTCGTTCCCACAGGGATAAGTTTAGGTTAATTTCAATCAATGTATTTATGCAACACTAGTATGATTATTATCCAATGCTAAGACGAATAATAAATTGAGGTTGTTTAACTAAGATTAACTAAGAGATTATACTAAAGAACATAAAGTAGGAGATTAAAGAGATTTGAATAATATATAACACAAACATGGGATTCTAACTTCATTAAATACTTCATTCAATAGTCTTTTCATTCTTAACCTTAGCATGTAATGGTGATGACACTAATCAGATAACACGAAACTGATAAACGTCAACTTTCGTTGTACGAATACCCTACTACCAAGCATCCACAAAAGAGATAGAAGTTGAATATATACCAATTATGCTTAGTCCTTATATGTCTATAAGAATTGAAAATATAACGGTTTAATTCGCAAGTTATCAGTCGTGATTACATAGGGCAAGTAAGATGGTTAAAATTACCTACGAATCATGCATATCACATACATGAACCTATCCTAGCATGGCAAGTTCTAAACCTTTAAATTCACTTTCACTTCATTAAAGATTAACACACTATCTTATAAGTTCGCGATGCGCACAAGACGAATAAGTGCAACCAATGCTAGGTTATCATACAATCACCACACACTAAGATATCAAAATGAATTAACTAAAGAAATCCATAAATAAATCCGTTGGAACCCCACGATAACGATTAGCCCATAATCGGACTCATCATCAACGTGGGTTCCGATGAAAACATGGTATAATAAATTTAGTCTTTAAACTTAATAAAACCAAGTATGAAACAAGAGTATAGGTTCACGAATAAGAAAACTAGCGTCCAAAGTTCTAACTTAAAACAAAGAATCACAAGAATAAACTAGAATTTTTTCGCCTTGGTTGAATTGTGCTTAACGGTCTTCTTACGCCTTCTCCTTAAGCTCTGGTACGTCTTGTTATGAAAAACGAGCATAAGTTATGTATATATAGCAGCCCATGCAGAGTAGAAGTCCAACGGATCAAAATTCCAGAAGAAATAGGATTTTACTTTCTCGACCTGGCGCGGCCGCGCGCTTGACCAACGCAGGCGCGCTGACATTCTGCCATCCTGGCGCGGCTGCGCGCTATTACAGCGCGGGCGCGCCGTCTCTCTTGAGAAACTTTTGACTTCTTTCTTTTCTTACTGGTTTGAGCTGGTCTTTTCACGAGCTTTTATTCTAGACGCCATCATAACACCAAATTAGCATCCAAACAATGCCAATTCACCTGTATTCCTGATAAATGCCTGAAATGCAAAAACACTACAAAAACACTAACGACTTGAGTACAAAATATCAATTCAAAGCTTTACGGAGCGTAATAAAGTGTCATAAATGTCACTCAACAGTTGTCAATATTGTCAACACATCAATGTATACTATTATATAATAGATGAATCATTAAAAGTTTGGTTGGTACAGTCCTTTGTTAATATACTTAATTACCTTACTTAAAAATTTCATTAATTCACTTAATTACCCTTACTTAATTAAATTATAAAATTTTATAAATCAAATATTATGGGCATATCTTATTTAGATTATATGGTTCCATTTTATCGATTTGATAAATTAAATCAAACTTCACAAATTATTCGAACTCGAACTACCTGAATAGCGTCACACAAAAAATAGATCAGAATATCACAATCATCATCATCTAATTATATCATCTATTCATCATTCAAACTAAACCTAATAAACCTATTTGAATGGGAATAAGTGTATGTTTAATAATATTTTAACAGAAAATACTAAAATTTTGGTTGGTCCTCTAATTCTAATAGATATTGAAGTCAATTTTCTCTACCATTAAATTCCAATTCATACTGAAATTTATATTATTCTAATTGATAGTGAAGTCAACTTTTTTTCCTAATTTAATTTTTATTAATTTAAATTTTAAAACAGTCTTTACTATAAAAAAAACCAATTAATTATACTATGAAATAGGCATTATAAGCCCGCAAGTGTTGGCTCAGTTGGTTAAATAAGGGATAATTATTCACTTGGTCACAGGTTCGAATCCCACGGGAGGAGAATTAATTATTATGCCTCATGAGCCAGAGATTGTCGCTTAAATACGGTTTACCTTGGTTCACGTGGTTTGCAGGCTATTGCGTGAGCCCGTAGGATTTACCCAGTGCGCACCCGAATAGTTGCGGCTACGGGTTATCTACGATAAAAAAAAAGAAAAAAAAAGAAATATGTATTATAACATTTATAATATATATCATATATATCTATATTTATACTATAAAAAGATTATTTCTTGCTCGGTATAAATGACCGAGATAAAATAAAATAATCTATAATTTTTAATACGGGCTAAAAAATATTATCATATTGATATGAGATATAGTAAAATTTAAAATAATATATACATATATATACATGTAGATACATACACTATTCACTCGGGTTAAAAAAAGTATATTATCGAACCTTTCTAAAACAAAATTATATTCATCAGAAAATTTGTTGGTTGATATTATGACCTCGAGATAAAATAAAATAATATACACTTTTCATCCGGGCTAAAACATAATTATATTATTGATCAGGGCTAAAATTAAATTTAAAGCAAATTAAATATAATTAGTAGGTTTTACTCCCAAACAAATTTTAGTTGCATAAAGTAAATCAAGGGGCTTCCACTTGTTTTCTCCGGTGGAATGCCCCAGCCCCTTTATTTTCTTTTGTTCTCGTTAATTCAGTCCAAATTTTTGGGCGTTTGCGTGTGTATCCTGTTGATGTATGTGTTTTGACTCTTCTTTTAGAGTGTTTTGTTATGTTTTTATTCAAATTATGATTGGGTTTATTTGGAGTTGGATCTGTTGAGAATGATTTTGTTGATGTTTTTGGTGATCGGAAAACGTTCATCGAATCTGGGACGGTGGTTATTAATGCAAGAGCTCACCTTTCACAACCAAAAATTGTTCATCCTTCGAGGGTTTACACTGTGGGCATGTCTATAGCTCGTATCTGGCACGTAGATAGCTGCGATGTTTTCGCCATGTCTCTAGCTTGTATTCGGCATGTAGATAGCAGGGGTGCCGCTTCTCCAATCTCAGTATATAAGATTGGTGTTTCTGAACACTGGGCTAACAATGATTTTTACATGATATGATCAATTGTGATGTTGTTGTTTTCACGAATGTTGTTATAGTTTGGATCGCTTGGAATGTCTTTGATTTCGTTTTTAGCTTCAAGAATTTTTAAATTCAGCGTGTTAAACGATCAGAATATAAATCATCTAATTATTTTTAATATCTTATTTGTTTTCCAACCTGGTTGTATCGACAGATGGGGGTTTGTCCCGAGTATTATTTTCAAGTTTATGAAAACTAATTTTTAATCGTCAAAAAATATAATTAGTTGAGTTTGGTATATACAATGGGTTTCGGGTTAAAAAATACTAATGGTGCTAAAAATTATACTATCGAAATGGAATAAAATAAACTAAAATTGAAAGTTAATTCACTGGTCGGTATAATGGCATCGGGTTAAAACAAACTAATATAAACTATACATCCGGATAAACAGAATCCGGGTTAAAATAATATCTTATATTATTAAAATAAAAATAAATCCGTGCATCGCAGGGGTTCTAAGTCGGTAACATTAATATATTAATGTCTCTTCCTTCCGTTGTACTTTTGGCACCATTCTTACCAAAATTTACTTAAACAATTAGCACACAAAGTTGCCAAACTATTGATATATAAGTATAATTTAAAATAGATATGAATGTTTATTAAAATAAAAATAAATCCGTGCATCGCAGGGGTTCTAAACCAGTAATATTAATATATTAATCTCTCTTCCTTCCATTATACTTTTGGCACCATTCTTACCAAAATTTACTTTAACAATTAGCACACAAAGTTGTCAAACTATTGATATATAAGTATAATTTAAAATAGATATGAATGTACATGTCTTTATTAGAAATATGACATTGTTTTCTTATAATATATATATATATATATGTGTGTGTGTGAATGTACATGTCTTTATTATGATATACTAGTTGGTAACCCGTGCGAAGCACGGGCCCGAAATTAAAAATAATAGTATTACATTATTATTTGCATAAAAATGAAACTCATAATTCGTGCAAAATACAGATCTAAATATAATTGATAAAATGTTGTTAAAATATGTAGTTAAAAAAACCGAAATTAAGTATAACTCTAAAATTTCACCGTATATTTCTAGTTATGCATGCACATAATTATTTACTTATACAAATCTAACATGTTAACTTACTAATACGATTATTTTAAAGTAAACTGACGCTTGGATGTTCAGCAACAAATAAAAATTGAAAGAAAATAAAATTTACAGAGAGTAGAAGTTAATTTGGTCTGTTGACATTTTATTACATAAAATTTTAAAAATAGTTGTATAATTTTTTTATGAGTACCAAGATTTGGTACCTAAACATGGTTTCGCTTATTAATTTAGATAGTTGATAGTTGATAACCCGAAACACGGGGTCGAGACTAAAAATATCGAATTAATATTTGTAGAGAATTATTCATAATCTGTGCGAAACACGAATTAAAATTAATATATTAATATCAAATATTAGATTGGTACTTGCAAAAAATAGTTATGTGGTTAAAAAGAATCGAATCAGTTATGAAATTTTCCACCATAATTCTAGTTTTGCATTGTTTTACTTGATATAGAAATCTAACATATTAGTTTTATGTATGTGAAAGGAATTGTATCTCTATCTTACGAACCAAATATCAGTTCTTTATATAATTTAATATTAATTAATATTATTTAAAAATTATCTTATAATTAGCCTTTTCAATATAGTTTATTTAGTATTACCTAATTATTGATAAAAATTAATTTACAAATTAAAAGTAAATAAATGTTATTAAACTTAATTTAATATTACTTAATATAATCTAAATACAACCCATAAATTTTTATTGTTAAAATATGTTTTTTAATTTTAAGTAAATAAACGTTGTGATGGACAGTAACAAATACGATCGTTAAATCAATAATTTTCAGTTTAAAAGTTAATAAATGTTACTAAAGTCATTTGCTATTACTTAATTATTTTTAAAATAATATTATCCAATTTAAAAGTAAACTGACACTGAAATTGACACTAACTAATAGAAAATAAAGTTTACAGAGAATAAAAGTGAATTCGTGTTAATATTTTACTTTATAGTTAGTAGTTTTTAAAATAAAAGAAAATATATGTTATTTTTGTTTTTGCTAAATAAATACATATGTTATTTTACTTAATTTAACGTAATTTAATAAATTTTAAATATATTTATAAATAAATAAAGTTTACAAAGAATATAAGTCAACTTGTGTTAGTAATTTACTTAGTAGTTTGTAAAAAAAAAATTACAAAAAAATGGAAGTCGATTTATGTTAAAAACAAAGTTTATAGAGAATAGAAGTCAATTTATGTAAAGCAAGTACCAAAATTTGGTACTTCGATATTTTGGTACATTTAGTACCAAATTATATATGGTTTCGTTTATTAATAAAGAGTATAGATCTAACTATTAAATCTCTAACATAATACCTCAAAAAAAATTGTAGTTATATTATACAAGTACAAAATAATGATTCAAGGTCAACACAAGTCCTCAAAACATGTAAATCATTTTCAACCTCCTCTTGTCTTTTCTGTTAGGAGTTGTCCCGCGTCATTTGTGGTAGGGGCAGTTTGCTAGAATATAAGCAGCCAGACAACTCCAATTAGTATGAGGCCTTTTGGGAGTGACCCAAAAACAAACCCGTGCGGGCTCGGCCCAAAGCGGACAATATCATACTAATGTGGAGTTAGGCCTGCTCAGCAAGCCCAACAAGTGGTATCAGAGCTTCAGGTTATAAACGGTCCATAACAATCTCAGATGGGCTCCAGAAGTGACCTAGGAAGAGGTAGACGAGCCTTCCAGTATGTGCCTAAGGGGAGCAGATAGCTAGATGGACTTTCAGTATGGGTCGAGGGGGAGCCTGGTCACACTATCAGGAGGCAGATCCGACAGGTGTCGGGCCCGATGTGTGAAGGGGGAGATTGTTAGGAGTTGTCCCAAGTCATTTGTGGGAGGGGCAGTTTGCTAGAATATAAGCAGCCAGACAACTCCAATTAGTATGAGGCCTTTTGGGAGTGACCCAAAAATAAACACGTGCGGCTCGGCCCAAAGCGGATAATATCATACTAATGTGGAGTTAGGCCTGCTCAACGAGCCCAACAAGTGGTATCAGAGCTTCATGTTATAAACGGTCCATAACAATCTCAGATGGGCTCCAGAAGTGACCTAGGAAGAGGCAGATGGGCTTGCCCCAGAATGGGCTCAAGGAAAAGGCAGACGGGCCTTCCAGTATGGGCCTAGGGGGAGCAGAAAGCCAGATGGACTTTCAGTATGGGTCAAGGGGAGCCTGGTCACACTGAAGGAGGCAGAATCGACAGGTGTCGGGTCCGATGTGTGAAGATGGAGATTGTTAGGAGTTGTCCCACATCATTTGTGGGAGGGGTAGTTTGCTAGAATATAAGCAGCCAGATAACTCCATTAGAATGAGGCATTTTGGGAGTGACCCAAAAACAAACCCGTGCGGGCTCGGCCCAAAGCGGACAATATCATACTAATGTGGAGTTAGGCCTGCTCAGCAAGCCCAACAAGTGGTATGAAAACTATGGTTATAACGGTCCATAACAATCTTAGATGAGCTTAAGAAGTGACATAGGAAGAGACAGATGGGTTTGCCCCAGAATGGGCTCAAGAAAAAGGCAGACGGGCCTTCCAATATGGGCCTAGGGGGAGCAGATAGTCAGATGGACTTTCAGTATGGGTCGAGGGGGAGCCTGGTCACACTGAAGGAGACAGAATCGACAGGTGTCGGGTCCGATCTGTGAAGGGGGAGATTGTTAGGAGTTGTCCCACATCGTTTGTGGGAGGGGCAGTTTGCTAGAATATAAGTTGTCAGATAACTCAAAATAGAATGAGGTCTTTTGGGAGTGATCCAAAAACAAACACGTACGGGCTCGGCCCAAAGCGGATAATATCATACTAATGTGGAGTTAGGCCTGCTCAGCAAACCCAACATTTTCACCAGAGGCATCTGCTTTTTGCGTAAAGCAGGGAGCTCCGGCTGCAGAGAGAAGTTGTGACACAAGAAGAACAAGAGAAGCCATGACAAGTTTGTATGATGTTTATAAAAAGTGCATCAGGTGATGTGTTTGTAAATTGTATAATGTGATAAATTGTCCATACATATAGGCTAAAAAAGGGTTTAGACTGTAGTTTAGCTTGCCAAACTGGTTAGTTGAAATTTGCATCGAGAAGAAAATAAGTAGGTGGGTTGAGAAAACAAGGGCAGTTTGGCTGGCTGATGGTTTTGTGTTGTTATTGTTGTTCTGGGGACATTTCGCCATTATAATTTTTCTAATGCTCAGGTTTCACTGTCTCAGGCTTCGGGTCAGTCATAAATACGCAGAGAGCTGGAGATTGCTGCGTACAATAAAATCTACGGCTTCCAAGTTCCAACAGTTTAAATTTCAATCTCAAGACTAAATACGAAGGAAACTAGAATTGAAAGTTTTCTAAACAACTGTGAATGAGTCAAGTTGACTCGTAGCGTATATTTTTCAATTCTCACATTCCTAGAGAGCGTGTTTATATCTTTTTTGGTGTGTCCGCAATTATACTATAACAATTTAGGTGGCAAATTCTGATTGATTTTTTTTCATCAATATTTATGATGATTCTCCTGTATATACAAAAATTTGCACCAATATAACTTAATTAATGTTATAGTATACACATGTGAGCACGGTAACTTGAATGCTCACCCGCACTGCATCCTCACAAGTCAAAACCTCTTAACTTGAAAGAGCCAGACATCTTTATATTTACTAGTAACTTGCCAGTACTCATTCGGAAACAAGTTCATTCAACTTTATTATTAAAATTATAAAATTTTAAGCATATTATTAAATAAATGTAATTTAAAAAGATACATGAGTGTGTATATATAATAAAATGGATTATAGTGGTACCAAAAAATAATAGAATATAATAAATATTTGTGAACTTGATAATTTTTATTATCCAATAAAAATGTAAATGTTAATTCTTTACCTTCTTGAGCATGACCGAGAACATTTTTCCGCCTAAAACAAAAAAAATGTATTATATGATATGATAACAGAGTTATTTAAATTTAACACAAACATTATATATATCTATATATATAATCGTATTATACGTACATTAATTCAGTTATATTGTTCACAGTTTTAAATGTCCATTTTTTAATCTCGATGATCAAAAAATATAACATTAATGACGGTGGTAGAGTCTGCAATATAAGCTGAAACCTTAAATGTTCAAAAAATGATTGTAATGAATTTTATTAATTTAATAAATAGAGTTTTAAAATAGTTTTTTCTTGATAAAGTAATAATACATATTACCTAAGAAATACAACTATTTTGTATAAACACCAAGTGGAGGAAGTTTTTGACTGAGAAAATTCTATAGTCAACGTCTCCTAAGAAATACAAACAGCAACAGAAAACCATCAGCCAAACAACCCCCATCACCCCCTGTTTTTTTCTGCCCCTAGCTTAAGTTTTCTTCGCCATGCAATCAGTGGGTAGTTCAAGACAAGTAAACCCCTTGTACACACCAAAACACTATATATACTGGCATTTTTTCACATAACAAAACATTCATACATTAAGACAATTTCAATTTAGCATCCAGTAATACAAGTATTATCATTGCAAAATTGTCATGGCTTCTCTGCTTCTTCTTGTGTCACAAGTTCTTACACACCAGAATGTGGACTTGGAATTCTCCAATTCCTTGCCTTCCTCTTCTTGTGGCGCCACGATGATCACCGGAGCTCCTTGCTTTACGCAGAGAAGCGACACTTCAAAAAAGCCGGCAATGCCTTCAGCAAAAAGGGAAGAGGATTTTGAAGAAGTATTACCTGTGTTGATTTGTGCTGACCTCGTTTGGCCTTGACCAATTTCACATTTCTATTTATTTAGTGACATATTTGAAATTTTTGCGTCTAGGAGTCGCTTTAGTTCGTACTGTAATAGTAATGTTACTATATCAAAAGCGAGGCGTTTACAAAATTACATTAAACTAAGATTCTTTAACTGCAGAGTTGCTTTCTTGAAATGTTTACATATAACTGAAACTGTCAGATAAATTCGAGAACACAATTTAGATGGCGAAAGTCATAAATCGTAACATCCCTACAGGCTTCAATTGAAATTTTACCAGAAAGGCATCACACTAATCTTTTTCTACAACTTGTAAGAACAACCTATCGACAACCTGGGGCAAACAACAAAAGTTTTGTAAATTCGACTATGTAGATTAATAGCAGCTGGAGCATATTAAAATACAAACAGCAGAGAGCCCGGCCGGGCTGCAGCATAAACAAACAAACACCAGATAGCACAACAGCTACAGAATTAAGTGATTCGGTACTAGGCAACTAATCATATAAATAACCAGCTCACCACATAACAGTAGTAACTTAGCTAAAGCTGATCTTGATTACAAAGCCTTTTTTTAAAAAAGATCTACCATAGTAGATGAATGAGATAAATTTGCACCTTACCGTCTGCTCTGTACTTGATTAAGAAAATACACGACGTTTGCCTGCACAAGTAACCCGCCCTATAAAGTTGCCTGAAGATGTAACCTGCCGTATGAAGTAAGAAAATACAAGAATTTGACGTTTAGAAGCAACTACTATATATATTCACATTCTGGAGCTGTCTTCTGCCAAATACAAGGCATAGTCTATCATTGTTTACCATATATTTTTTCATCTAACCCATAAAAAACTCAAGAGCAATAATGAAATCTCACTACTGTAGGAAGAATAGATGAAACTCCTTTAAAACATTACATTCATATCGAAACAAACTCATTCCTTCAGTTGAAATGATCACTAAGACGAATTCGGACTACTAGATCACAGCATTGGTTTAAATAGTGATTTGCAAAACAGAAAACCATAATTTTGGAAGGATTCATAAAAGAAGTAAAGACTGATTGTACAATTGGCTTACAACAAAAAAAAAACCCATAATTTTAAGATTAACCGAGAAAAGGGAATGAGATAAATGTTGCACCTTACCATCTGCTCTATATCAATTAAGAAAATAAATGACGTTTATGTAAAGAAGTAACATGCTGTATAGAGTAAGAATTACACGATGTTTCCCGGTAGTTGTAATCTTCCCTATAAAATAAGAAAATACGCAAATTTAGCGTTTAGAAGAAACCTCTATACATATTCACATTCTGGAGCTGTCTTCTGCCAAAGCTGTCCTATTAAAATGTGCATTTTGTAGTGTTCTAAGATACAAGGCATGTTCTGTCAGCAAAAGTACAGAGCAAAAAAGTATAAATTAAGAAGACACTGCCACGCGAATGACTATATACCATACATTTTTTTAAGCTAACTGATCAAAATCTTAAGAACAACAATGAAATCTTACTCTGTAGGTAAGAACAGATGAAACTCGGTTAAGCTTTTAACATAATCCTATATCTGTAAGGATTTTCAAAACCCCCAAAAACAGAGAATTTAGAAATAATATTCACATGAATGCGTTTCTGTAATATGGTTATTCACATCTGCATGCAAGCTAAATATAGAATAAAACAAATGGCCTCCAAATAGAGATGCACAAAAAGTCTAGGCCCGAAAATCTGGCCTGACCCGATCCCGTCAAAACCCGGTCAAGCTCGGTCTAGTCAAAGCCCGGCCCGGTCCCGGTCCGGGCTTCGGGCCTCGACGGGCCCTATATTTTTAGGCAAAGCCCGGCCCGGCCCGATTAAAAGCCCGGCCCGGCCCGATTAAAAGCCCGAAAACACCCGATTAAAATCTGATTATCATAATATATTTTCTTATATATTTATGAATTCACATATACTATAAATATAAATAATACTTTAAACACGTATATATTTACATATTTGTGATTAACAATATTATTTATACACATAAATAATGAAAGAAGATATAGTAAATACACTATATATATTTGGATAACAATGATAAAATATATTATTCTATAAACATGTTTATTTTTTGCCGAACTTAAATATTTTCAACGAAGTAATGTTTTCATAATATATTCCATGTAAACTAATACATTTTTACGATGATATAGTTGTTAACATATGTAGTCTTCGGAATCTCTAATAAAACTCGATCCGATTTAAAATAGAAAAAAGCCCGGTCCGATCCGATCCGGCCCGAAAAAAAGCCCGGTTAGGCCTGCCTCAAGGGTCCAAACGGGCTCTGACATTTTCGGGCCCGGTCAAAATCAAAGCCCGAAAAGCCAGGCCCGGTCAAAGCCCGGGCTTTTTAAGGGCCGGTCAAAACCCGGGGTTTTTAAGGCCCGGTCAAAGTCCGGTCCGGTGGGCCTTTTGTGCATCGCTACCTCGAAACAAGGCATTGTACTTTACAATGTAATCTAGCAGATCATGATGATATTCAAGCGAATTTAGGCCTGGGCATTGGTAAAGCATTCTGATGAACAGGGCCAGGCTTTTGCATTCGGTGAAGAAGCCCCTTTTTAAGATCATGGCGCATTGTGTTCTGCACCAGATTCAGGGTTCCATCACGTGCAAGCGAAGATTCAAACTGCTCTAGTACTTTAACAGCCTGCCAAAACTCTGGCCTCCTGTCTGGTTGCAAGGACCAACACTGCTCAATTAAAGCTCTCATGGTAGAGGGGCAGTCCTCAGGTATAACTGGTCTCAGGTTCTGAAAGATTGCAAAATTTAGGTACAAATTTGTACAGTATACTTAGTTGGAGCTTCAACAATTAAACAATATACAGTAAAATATATAGCATCTCCAGGAGATGAGCTTAACATAGAGAACAAGAGAAAATACTTAAAAAGAATCCAAATATATCCCCAAATTAAAGTGCCATATAAATGAGGATAACACAATCTATTTTAGTAGCATTAAATCTCAACTAAATAAAATTTGTAAAGATTTAATAGCTTCATCCAGCATCAGTTATATAAAATATACTACATTGGTAAATAACGCATACTAATTCACTACTAAGAAATGAAGATCTCAAACTTCATGTTGACCCGATATATGTTTGTGATTTGCTTAACGTACTATACATATTTAATTTAAGGAATTATGATTGACAAAATCATTTTACACATTGTTCAACTAAAAATGCAACGAAAAGCAAATTATAGATAGTGCAGTACCGATAAAGAACAACGATACTATGCCTACTTCCACTAAAATAATACAGATCGGTAAAGTGATATAGAGAAAACTTTAGATGCAAAATCAAGAACAAATTCATAGTACAGAAGTATGATATCAGACAAACAATTGGACAAATTAAAAACTATCTAATTCACTTATAGATGTAAAATAAAGAACAAATTTATAGTACACAAATGGACAAACTAAAAACTATCTTATTCACTTTTGCAAAATACAACTAAAAATAGTTGCAATATGTTGAAATATATGAATCAGAAGTGAACACATCTAAATGGGAAAGGGAAAGTAAGATCTCAATTTGATGCAAGTGATGAATGTACAACACATAAAACATACCTTGTTTAAAACAGCAAAAGCAGCTTGACTGGGGCTTTTATCCTTGTAAGGTATACTTCCGCTTACCATCTCAAACAATATTAGTCCAAATCTGTACATATCAACCTTCTTGCTGTAAGATCTGCGTTTTAGCATCTCAGGTGCCATCCAGCGAAAAGTGCCTGGGTCATCAATCAGGGAATCACAATTTGCCTCGTCACAGGCTATTCCAAAATCAGCAATTTTTAGTTGAAAATCCTGATTAATAAGTATATTCTCAGGTTTGAGGTCCCTGTGAATTATGCCTTGTGAGTGGATAAATTCCATCCCACGAGCAATATCTAAAGCCATCGAATTTATCTTTTGCAGGGGGATAGGTTTCTGCTCAAGCTTTCGCAGGTAGGCCCTCAAAGAACCATCTGAGAGATATTCTGTGATGACGCAGAAGACTGGTTGCTGTCTGCATCCTGCTATAAACTATGTTTCCGAAGATTTATAAAAGAAAATGTCAGAAGGGTTTGTAGATGAAACTTATGCTACCTGGTATCAGTGCAGGTGCTAGTGTTAGACATATTAAGCATGGCCACAGTTTCAACTTTCAACCCGTTCGAAGTTTAAGTAACAGATATGGAAACTTGTTTCAGAAAGCTGAAAACTAAAGCATTCTTGTCGATATAGGTTTCAGACATTCTATTGACCAACAGTGTAAAATTATTGTGTAAATTCAAAATTTAATAAGTAATTTGAAAATTAAGTAGCACTGAAAGGACATTGATATTTTACCACGAAGAAAATGGAAAATCAGTGCACAAGTGATGATACAGCTAGATAACTCTTTGCTGCTATGGATTATAGCTTCTGCACTTGATGCATCTCCATAAGTGGTGGAGAGATTGATCAGTAAAGGCATGTAAAGAGAAATTGTTACCTTTATGATATTTTGGTGGTGTAAACGAGACAAGAGGGTCACTTCTCTTGTGAATTGCTTCTCTAATTTAACTCTGAGATCTCCATTTTCATCATCATCATAATCTGGTATCCTACTAATTTTTACCGCGACAGGCTCATCCTTATAAATCCCATGATACAATTGACTATATGCCCCATGATCAAATTTAAGCCCAAGATATAGCTTAGACATATCTGCCTCCCATTCATTAGCTGATTCTATAGCAGAGATACGTCCCCCAGCATGATCAAAGTACTTTGTCCATTTTGTTTCCTTCCGGTTCTTTTTCATATCATCAATTTTCATTGCAGAGAGGTGCCTTAGTGCCCCCATATTAGTGTTTGACTTGGACTCTGAAGGCTTCTTCTCACAATATTCTTTGTGCAACAACTTGGCCAGAACTCCCTTTTTAGCATCTCTTCTTACTGGTTGTGGAGTTGAGTATCTCTTACAATCGGATTTAGCTTCCTTGAATGTCCGGGAAATTTTTGTTTGAGGTGTAGGTGATAGAGCCCTAAGCTTATTTCTGCTAGAATTATGCTGAATCTGAGCAACACCAGAACCTGCTGGGTGTAAAACAGAATCACTTTTAGGACATCGAGTAGGCCATTTGTTCTTGTCAATATTTTCTTCCTTAAACGTTTCGGAAACTCTAGGATGAAGTGCCGGTGATACAGCTGCAACCTTGTAATGGTTAGGGACATTCTGAATCACGGAAACACTAGAACCTGATGGTTGTAAAATAGTACCAGTTCTAACTCTTAATTCAAAACCCTTATGTTGACCAGACTGAACAAAGGGAGATGAATCCACTCTTGCAGAGCCAGACCGGTGGTAGATGGTATGAGAAAATTTTGTCCTCCGTAACCATGAATTCTCTTCCTCCATTTTTCAAGTCCTCCTAAAGTATCTCGAAATCCAACAACTTCTTTCTCCTTTTCGGAAGTTCAAGAATTCCACCACATGATCAGTATCTTTAGATACTTCACCAAATATAGCCTTGTACAATAACTTCAAATCACCGAATATAGCCTTGTACAATACCTTCAAATCACCAAATATCCTTCAAATTATCTAATCAAATACCACAATTTTAAACTACTCAGAATGCTTAAATCAAAACAATAAAAGCTCCATCATTTTACAATCAAAGGTAAAATCCCTACCATTAACAATCTGCTTAATCTAATAGTATCAACCAACACTGACCTGGAAAAGAACCCCTATTAGCTAGCCTCAATATCTAAAAACATCTTCCTTGAAAGCCTGGAATCCCATACATACAAGAACAATCAAAAACAGATTATTAAAAACTAATTATTATTTCTCCTGAATAAACAATATTATCACACACACAAACACACAGTCATTTGGTTGTAATTTAAGAAAACCCCATGATCATAAACACCAGCAGTCTAAAAAAAAGGCAACAATTCAACAAAATAAAATTGCAAAAACTAAGCAACCCTATCAACTAAAATTCCAAAAAAAAAATAAGGTAAGAATTTAAGCACTCTCATCAGAAAATAGTTCGTGCCACTTCTTGCTGCAGATTATAAACAAATCAAACTGAACTTCAGTTCAAAGCTCTCATGTAATATACAAAAAAGAAAATTATAAACAGAGCAAAATATATTTAAATATAGATTAATGTTGTGAGAATAGAAGAAGTTGATGTGAAAGCAAAACCGTGAAAGATACGGATCTGTATGGAGGTACGGCGAAAGTCAAGTAATGAGAATATTATTATGATTGATTGATTATTAGTTAAGGTACAAGAATAAAATAAACAGGAATGCAAGCTAGCTATCATTGTCAAGGACTTTAAAACAAGTACAGTTTACAAAACATAACTACGGAATTGACAGAAAGATATGGAGTCCGTTTTGTAACCCAGTTACCATTGACTTTTTGCCTGCTCAGCGTCGCGATGGTCTTTGTGCGCGCATATTAAAATTTATTTTCACAAGGATTTCGGCCGGTCATAGCCTCATAGGTAATTAACAACAAAAAAATTGTTTGAACTCTACTATATAGACCGCTCACTATTTCTAATAACGAATAAGGATGTATACAATCTTCAATGATCATTGAACTACTCTTTCACGTACAAAACGATATTCAATCTTAACATTAGGGGTGTGCATTCGGTTCGGTTAACCGGAAACCGAACCGAATAACCGAAATAATTTCGGTTCGGTTAACCAAATTTTAAAATTCGGTTCGGTTTTCGGTAGTAAAATTTTAGGAGTTCGGTTTTTCGGTAATTCGGTTTTTTACCGTGGTTAACCGAAAACCGAAAACAATAACCGAAGTTTATATAATATTTTAATATAAAATATTTATAATACTAGGTCGTCTATCTATCTCTGTCTGTCTGTGTCCTGACCTCACTCTCACTTCTCCTGTTCTCACTCTCAGTTCTCACAAACCAAACCCAGACGGCCAGACCATTGATTCAATAATCCAATTCCAGAGGACCAGAGGCCAGAGCACAGAGCAGAGTCCATCGATTCAGAGTCACTCCAGATTCAAGGTCTTCAATTTTCAATTTTTCAAGGTATACGATTTTGTGATGTTAAACTTAATTCGATTTGGTGATGTTAATTCTAAAAGAAAAAGAAAAAGTGGTGATGGTGAAGAGTGAAACTGTGATTTGTGAAGACTAAAGCATATGTAAAATATTGTTGGCCTTTCAATGTAGTGTATCCTGTTTAGAGTTACAGTCTACAGTGTATCCTGTTCTTAGTTGAAGTTTGAATTAGGTGTCTAGTTAATCAGAACGATATTCTCTGTTTCCTGATCCTTGGACCTCTTTTGCAGGAAGAAAAGAACTGAATTTTGAAGCAGGCATAAGTCAGAACTGAGACCAGGAAGAACTGCAGAAGGCCAGACCCAGAAGCAGAGCATCCAACAGGACCAACACCAACAAAAAGTCAATGGCAATTTAAATTCTGCAATTTAATGTTTAGACTAATTTTCTATTATCAATGCTTGTAGGCTGTAAACTCAATGATTTTGGCCTGTAACTTGAATATTTTAAATTCTGATTGTAAACTTAATGCTGAATTTCTGATTCTAAACTTAAAATATGGTCTGAGACTCTGAGTTTTTGAAGTTCTAGCAAATTTTCTTAAACTTCGGTTTATATTTTCGATTTTCGGTAATAACCGAAATGGTTAGTTCGGTTTTGGTTAAAACCGAATACATTTCGGTTCGGTTTTCGGTAGCATTTTTTCCCTTATTTCGGTTTCCGTTAACCGAAAAAAATTCAGTTCGGTTCGGTTTTAACCGAATGCACAGCCCTACTGAACATGATTTGCGCGGGAATGAGTTATAGGATTTAAGGCCATATAAGTAGCTTTATTATTGTGACAATATAAAGATGGCAAATCTATCAAAAAAATATTGAAATCTTTGAGTAGATAGTGTATCCATTTAACATTTGTTGTTGTAAAGGCAAGTGCACGGTATTTTGATTCGATGCTGCTGCGAACTACCATATATTACTTTTTTGATGACAAATCCATCAAAAAAATATTGAAGTCTTTGAGTAGATAGTGTATCCATTTAACATTTGTTGTTGTAAAGGCAAGTGCACGATATTTTGATTCGATGCTGCTGCGAACTATAATATATTACTTTTTTGATGACAAATCCATCAAAAAAATATTGAAGTCTTTGAGTAGATAGTGTATCCATTTAACATTTGTTGTTGTAAAGGCAAGTGCACGGTATTTTGATTCGATGCTGGTAATGGAACGGCGAGTATTGTGATTTGCAGCCCAATCTGTATAACTAAATGCTCCAAACTGATATTAAGAGTTCACTATAAAATTTAAGTCACGACCTAATGTTGGTAGCGTATTATACGCTTAATTGCAAGAAAATGTATGTCAGTAGGCGAATGCATTAACTGACTAACTTGATTTACGAAATAAGTCGTATTCGGCCCTGTCAATATGAGATATTGTAATGTTTCAACTAAACAGTGATACAAAATAATATGAGAATATTAAACACCATCAAATATAGACAACTTGCGTTGAGAAGGCGTACAAACGGGTTTAGAATTGATAAAATCAAGCCTATTGTGAATATCCAAAATGTATCAAGTTTGGCATAAATGAAGACTAAGCTTATCTTTTGTAATTTCTATTCCAAAAAAATAGTGTATATCACTGAGATCCTTGAAAATCTCTTGTGAAGCCTCTCGAGAATAAGTGCAAAAATCTACCGTTTAAAAATAATTCATTGAGAATTCACAAACGACTTTGAAGACAAAATATCTCAAGGAGGTTAAAACCAACTACGACCCGAACAATCAAAAATGAGATTGGTATTGCACTTGTCCTTGAAAATGCATGCATCCGAGATTTACAGTAAAAAAAGTTCAAGTATATTTCAAAAAAGCTTATGAAAAACACATTTAATGCCATGCATAGTGTTAAAGTGGGTGGATGTTTTTCGTCGAAAATTGTATTTGGTTAAGAAGCCTACTGTGCTAGAGAATTATAGATAGAGAATTATAGATGAACTTACCGATTCATGGTTTACATGGACATAAATGTATTTTAGAAGATTGAAAATTTTGGACTATTTATAGAAATATAATCCGTTACCTTGACATGAAATAAAAATTCAAATAAACAAAAATCCCACCATGGCTAGGTGGACAATTAACAACAACAAAATTGTCGGACCTCTACCATATACCCCGCTCACTATTGCTAATGACGATGAATCACAACCGTTAAGATATTGTGTATTGTGCAAATCATTTCAAGGTTTAGATGTTGTTGGTAGTTGTTTTATTCCAAGATTTAACTACTGTAACAACCTGACTTTTCGGACATTAAATTCTAAATCGAAATTAAAATAAAATATAATTTATTAATTTAAAGTTCTATAAAAATGTGACTATCACAAAAGTGCAACTAACAAAAGTCCAAAAGTCAAGTTACACCAAACATAAAGTCATCGAACTCCAATGCCATCCCACTCAATCTTGCACTAAACCTGAAATTTTAAAAGGATGAGCGGAGAAGCATAGTAAGCAACTACCGTTCAACGACTTAAAATAATATCTTTTATATCTATTTCGAAAACACAATTACATATGTAACACACAACACATAATTACACATATTCGATAACAAATATGACATGATTTACACAATATATTTTATAACAAATATCAAAATGAAGCACACAACATATTCTATAATTCACTTGGTCAAAAAATTTAATCAATCGATAAATCTTAAAATCAAAATATTTTCTTAAGTCCCACTATCCTAAATCACATCATATGCCACACTTTGCCAGTGACCAGCATCTTATATTTTATACCACACTTTCCCAAGTGACCATATTCTTATTCTTATTCGATGGGGGCTATTTTACGTCCTTCGTCAAGTAAAATTGAAGTTTGATAAGGTATCAATGTGTTCTGAAACATGCGCAAATTAGTGATCTGGTTCTAATTCTTATACATGACTAAGACTATGGATATCTTTAAATTTATTTCTTATCAATCAAACATCGACATCACACTAATAATAACTAAATAAATATCGGAGAACATATAATCACACATAATATGGCACGTTACACAATATATACGGCGTAACAAATAGTTCATTACAGAACATGTATTAAAATAAATAATACAGAGCACAACGGAAAGTTATTAACGTAATTAACATGTAATTAAACAAACATCACACAATAATACGGAGGAACGGAAAGTCACTTATCTCGATTAAGCAAACAAACAATTCACATAAAAACACATTTTCGAACAATAATAACCTATAAAAAGTGACACATTTCAAATCTCAATCTTCTCCGCGATTACAATTCTGATCGGATCATTATTTAGCCATTTTAACCATCTAAATGATGTTTCTAGAGAAAAACCAAACACAAAAGTTTTAGAGAACGGAAAAACCTTTCCAAAAAGTCCCGAACAATGAATTCCGACTTCGATAAATTTACTACAAATTTTACGAGATAGTTGATTTAGGTTAAGTTAAAAATAAAATTCACCCTATATGGAAGATGAATATAATGTATTTACAAGAATACAAAATCCTATTTCTTAATCCAAAAGTTATCTGTTTTTAAATCTGATACATATCTTAGGCACATTAGTCTAATTCAATTTTAAATTCTAATTTTTATCAAAAATTTTTTTATTATTATTCTAAAAATTATAAAATATTTCAAATTACGTATTTTGGCGTGATTGCGAGAAAAGGCAGACTGGGAGAACGTTTTTATGGAAGAGAAACGTAATGGAACGAATGAACGATACGGAGTTATATCGTTAAGATGACTACCAACATAAATTTAAAATATGGGCCTTTTAAATTGTAATTTATAGAAAATGAAAGATTGATTAACCGGTAACAAGTAACAATGAGATTGTATATAGTAATAGATTATTTGGAGAGTTAAAATGAGGTCGTAGAAGAATATAGGTAAAAATGTGTACATACTGTAGAATAATTTATAGATGAAGATATGTATATTAGAGAGAATATAAGGAGATAGTGAGTCAAGTTTGAAAAATTGATTGCCTTTTAATGTTCTTACCGTTGTTTATTTCATGTTACCACTGGCCATTATTGGCCCTTTTCCTCCTTAAATTTGTTATTACAAATGGTTAATATAATTATTTTTAACATATATAAAAGTAAATTATTACTTATAAATTTTAGAGCCTCCTTATTTTTGGTATTCTCTTGTTGTTTAATTGGTTTAATGATAGGACCGGCATACATAATCAAATATTTAATCAGATAAATAATCAAATTTTATTATTTATTATTATTCTAAAAATTACAAAATATTACAAATTATGCGATGGGCGTGATTGGGAGAAGATAGATTGGGAGAACGTTTTTTAGGGAAGAGAAACGTAATGGAACGAATGAACGATACAAAGTTGTATAGTCAAGATGACTGTCAACATAAATTTAAAATATAGGCCTTTTAAATTGTAATTTATAAAAAATGAAATATGGAATTATATGGTAACAAGTAACAATGAGATTGTATATAGTAATATATTTTTTGAGGACTTAAAATGAGGCCGTAAAAGAATATGGGTAAAAATGTATACATACGCTAGAATAATTTATAGATGAAGATATGTATATTAGAGAGAATATAAGGAGATAATGAGTCAATTTTGAAAAATTGATTGCATTTTAATGTTTTCACTGTTGTTTATTTTATGTTACCACATGCCATATATAGACCATGTTCCTCCTTACATATCTTCTATATATAATTAGAGAATAAGGGTATAAATTAGTGAGATTTTTTATTCTCGATGAATTGACGGATTTGCCCATGTATCTACTATAATTAAAAAAAATTGTTGGCAGGAATCGACCAAAGTCTACCCATTAGTTCTCACACTACAATACCATCATGTTACTATGTTTTTTATATTTTTAATCAAACACTTAATATGTGTGTGTCGATAAAGAGTTAAAATTTATTTTTTATTGCATTTCATGAAATTTTTATTCATGTATTTCCTTATATATATTGATTTAGTTAGCTCTATATTTCTAAATAATTAAAATTATAAATAAGATAATAATTTTGATCAATATTTAACATATAAAGATAGTCATTATACGAAAATTTAAATAAATTACGATATAACGTGTAGTTAGTAAATAATGTAATATATTTTTAAGTAAATGTCTTATCAAAATATACAATATTATATATAGGAATAAATTAACAATGTTAAATCTTCGTGTCCACACTAATATGAAAAATATATAAATAAATTTTTAATGCTTGTTTATTCAATAAAAATTATATTGCTAGAAAGTATATGTTATATAATTTTAGAAAAATGCTAAATTTTAGTTATTTAACCAAGTTGACCGTAAAAAATTAAATAATTTAAGAATTATAGGATAAATGGAGTACTGTTAGATGTATACATAATTCAAACATTTATTCGATTTTTGATTTATACCAATGTATTTTAAATTATTTCGAACATAGCATCAGAATCTACTCGATTTTAAAAAAACACAAAATTTGACCATTTTTTAACAAATATATCATATCTCGGTTGAGTTGAAGTATGTTTTTCAATTAGCTGATTTGGATTTTTTTTATTCAATCGATGAGAAAGTTATATTAATGAAATAAGGTGTTCATAACAATTTTTATTCATAGAGATTAATGTGTTCGAGACTTTTATAAGATCAATTCAATAAATAATATATTATATCAAAATTGCACGATTGATTTATTGTGATTTATCGTGGACTTGACCTGATTATCTCACGATCGGGTAAAACTACGCGCTTTGTACTCAACCATTTTTCCCCATATTTTTTTAAAAAAAAATACAGTAAGATCAAAATTTAAACTATATACATGTAATTTTTTTTAATATAAACGAATTCTTAAAGAGCAAATTTGATATTCCAATTTATATTTCATGCAGATTCAAAAGAAAGATGTTAATTTTTTTTACAATTAAAAAAAATCTAGCAATTAAGTAATTTAAAAAAATGTATTGATTTTATCGATTTTAGATAGTACCCTAATAATAAAAAAAGTAAAATGTACATTGTTTTATATAATTAAAATTATAGATAAATTTAAAAGTTTTTGAATGAAATACTGAATATTTTTGCCACTGTTTAATTTAGTACGAAACTATTTCATGTTATTATTAAATTATTTTCATATTTGAAATCTCTTCTATATGTAATAGGAAAGCATGATAATAAAATTTATGAGATTTTTTATTCTCATTGAAATGACTATTTTACCATTGCATGTGTTATTTTTTGGAAAAATATTTTTCTAGGAAATCGAAGATAGGTCTTACAAGTATTTTGAAAGATCTCTAACCACTAGGCTACTTAAAACATAATATATGTTGTTAGGTATGCTTGCCTGTTTTTAAACGAATATATATTTTGTATTTCAATTATTGAGACTTACTAATAACTTATAATCATATTTTCTTTTACATTTGCTACTTTTTATCATATTAATATATAAATATTTTTTTAATTAACATATATGTAATATTTTGTTAAATACACACGATATGAAGCAGAGTTAATCAACCTGAAATCAAGTATTATACATTTACGATGGAATTTATATAATAGTTAAATAGATATATTTTATCCCAATTTATTACCGACAACATATATTTTATTCAAATTAGTTATTATATAGGACTAAATTATATTATTTTATTGGATCCATTCTACAATATTTATAGAAATATAATCATATTAATCACGACAAATGTCATAGAAATACTTCATAAAATTCTAAAAGGATTTATAATTTTAAATAAATAGTTATGACAATTAAGTCAAATTTATAAAATTAATTTTAAAAAATAAATACATATTATTGTTGAATTTGTATATAGAGAAAGGTTAAAATCATTCACGAATAAAAGTCGTCAACGATTAAAATAACGTTATATTAATCACTATATTAGAAAACAATCCATGGATGACCTATATCAACACGATCATCACTATAACATATTTTCAAATACATATCTCATGCGACACACATATATTGTTAACTACCATAAATATCACAATCTTGTACAAACACTTGAATACGATATCAATTAAGTTGAACGGAGACATTGTCGATTCCAAATACAACAAGTTTCAATTACCATACACCTATAAATATTGGACCTACACAAACTACAATTAGTATCTAAAAATCTTTAACTCAAAAATTACATCTACCCAAAATATCTATCATAACCAGAATCATCAAAGACTAAAAAGAAAAAAACTGAAACACTACAAAATATTTCATCACTAAAAGGTATAAAAAATTATTGAGTATAAATTATTTCGAGTGGTAATTTTACTACACTTCAAATAAATTATTAATTATTATACATTTTATTTTCTAGCAAAACCCGTACTAAAGTTTTTTTAAAAAATAAGTGTAACTTTTTTTCTATCTTTTTTCATGATCAAATCTAAGAACAAACTTTGTATATAATTTTAATGGCCATATTGTTTTCTTATTTTTTTAATTTTTTAATATATTTACACCTATTTTTAAAATTGAAAGCCGAAAAAACTGATAATTAGACCACCTTAAGTGACTGCAAATGATAACTTGTTGAGATCAGTGAACAAAATGATATATGGGCTCCATTTCAGTGACCAGTTTAATATTTATTACACTGAAAATATCATAAAAATACTTAATGTTATATTAAGAATATCATTCCGAAACTCTGTGCATTTCAATTTAAAATTACAAATATATTTCGTTATCCAACATTTTGAGAAATACGCTGTCACGTGTGTCTTGTATTGCTTACCACTTACAAAAGTTGACGATAATAATGATTCTGGTACGAAGTTGAAAAAATTGAAGGATCCTGAATCGCCCACAAAGATGTTTTTCCTTCAATTATAAAAAGATATTATGTATTCTACATCCATGCGTTAAAACTTTACCATTCTATAACATTATTGTAATTTACCATTCTGTTTTTCACCTAAAAAATTCGATTACTTGTATCTCATATTAAATAAAAAATGTCCTATAACATTATTGTAATTTACCATTCTGTTTTTTCATAATAATATTTTTCAGTACTTTAATATTCATATTTTAAATAATACATGTTATTAATTCAATATTTATAATATAAATTTGAATATTAACCTTATTTCGAATAATAAATGCTATTCACTTTTCTTTTTATTTCCATTTATATTATTTTAAATATAAGATTTACAATTTCAAATATTTTATAATAGTTTCATATTTTATAATTTTACTGATCAAAAAAATGGATAAACTATTATTTTTAGTTTGAAATGTTTCCATCTATTATTTATATATTTTCTAACTAATTTCTTTTGTTTCCTGGATTTATATATATATATATACATATATACATATATATGTTAACAAATAATTTTAATAAATAAAATATTCAAATAAAAAATTTAAAAATAATGCAAAAAGATTATTAGATTATTATAATTTTATCTTATCTAAGCTAAATTTTTCATTTATAATTTTTTTATATATTTTTAAATTTAAAATCATTTTTTTAATCTATTTGTGCAATATGTAGCATCACAACTGGTCTTTTACCAAAATGTACAATGACAACAGGTTTTCTACCGTGATGAGCAATTGCGGGAGTCCCCCCGTAATGATACACTGATGGAATAGATTTTCAATGGCTACCCCGGTATATTACGTATAAAAATATTTAAATTTGACAATAAGAATAATTGAACAAAATTTAAGTATGATTTTTAGGATCGTAAACAAAAAGGGCCGAGCTGAGACGAGTTTTTTCCAAATCTAATTGAGCTTGATTTTTTCGAAATAAGCCAGGTCGAGCAGAGCTTTCTTGTATCACAAAAATTATTGTTCAAGATCAGCTTGTTTATTAACAAGTCGAACACGTGATTGATCACACACATTTCAGTTGAACCGAACGTGAACCGAATTCGAACCAAGTTCGCGAGAACTCATGTGATTCATAGTCTCAAACATAAATCACATTTAAAATGATATGATCTACATGAAACTTACTTTCCTTGTTTCTTTTCTTTTATCAAATTAGCAGTTTATAAACATATTCAATTTTAATATTCACTATGGCATATTTTCTATTTTCAATCTTAGATTCAAAAATATAATAAATTTTTAAAAATGATTAGGCATACAATGTAAATTCAAAGAATACTAAGTCTTATAAATAATATCTGTTCAATTAATATTAACAAATAATGTGTAATGGTCAATTATTTTTTTAAGTTTAGTTACTTTTTATAATTTTTGTAATTAAATTTTAATATTATAGTTTAATTTTATCAAGAATATCAAGTTAATTTATGCATTCAAGAGAGATGAAACTTTATATATTACAAAATATGAAAATTTTATCCCTTAACAATCAAATCAGAACAAGTCTTATACTCCCTCCGTTTCTTTACATACTTTTTTTCATGGTTGACACGCATTTTAAGGCTATTATAAAGTATAGTTCTATAGTTTATTTTTAATTTTTTTTTCTGTATAAAAAAATTAAAATATTATATTTTTATTTAAAAGAAAAAAAATATTTAAAATTATTTACGAAACCATGTGTTACGGGAGCCTTAAAATGCGTGCCAATCCCCCGTCCCCCAATATAAAGAAACCAGTGGGACGGAAGGAGTATATATTAATTGTATAAAAGAAGTACATCATCATTCAATGACCACGATTATAACTAAATGAATTATAATTTAATTTTCTATCCAACATATTAGAATATAATGATATTAATAATTATATTATTTCATTTCATGTTTAACAAACCGAGAGTTTAACGAGTTTAAGCCGTACTGTAAATTCTGAGTTAAACAAACTGAATTCGTCTCAAAAAAAGTTAAAAATTGTCTCGAAATTATTTACTTATCAAACACATTTTTATGTTTAAACTCGGGCTAGGTTAATAAAAGAATCAGGACGACCGACATCAAACAAACTTAAATTTCATTCACGAAATGCTCTTTGCACTTGCAAACCTAATTATTTTTGTTCGCACTAAACCTACACAACCAATATATTCTGTTAGTTAATTAGCAGAGGTTTTTCTATTAGATATTATGAGCGTTTGTGCCAAAAATCTCACATGTGCTCGATTTAAGACCCATTGGGAGTTTGGGCTTGATTGACATCAAATGAGAATGATTTTGGTATAGTTTAGGCCTATAGAGATGGATGATTGGAATATGTTTAGGATTCTGATATTAACCTGGGGTCCAGAAGAGAGGGTTCAACTGGTTCTGTTAACCCCAGGGTGCTTATAGATAGCTAGAGCTCCTCGGTAGGGGTTCAGCTAACATAAATAAGTAGATATGGTCATGGAAGGTGCAGTTGTGCGCCAGAAGAAGTCACGGAGGGCCATGAGAGGTATTGGAAGTACCTCGGTAACTAATCAGGCTGGTGAGGTACATGTGCAGGTGCTCATGTGTACCCCTACCACGATATCAGTATTTGATAAGAACTGGACCTGCTAAAATAAAGGAGAATATATTTTATCTCTATTAAAATGACTTCTAAATGGAAATATATCACTCTAAACGTGATAATTACTTATATTTACAGGATAATTACATGGATTCATGGATAAATTATTATAAATTATGGATTATTTGGATTTTAGTTGTCCTACCACGCATGGACATTGGAAGCCCACCTGAGACACAATCTGGATAAAATATGGATATTCATGTGGGTTATCAGCAACATGTCTTGTTGCTTAAGGACAAGAGTCCAACCCTAGAAAACTATATTGAGCTTGATCATATATATAGCTTATGTATAGTAGGTAACTGACAAAGGAGTTTGGATTTTCACTCTCTACGCGAATTGGCACGTGTAACCACAATAATAATTTTCCAAGTACTTTTAGCCGGACTGAGAATGACTTTCTCAGCCCTTGGTACCTGGTATCTTTGCTAATTCAGTTCAAATACTATACACTTTCAGCTATGCTACAATAGCCGCACCTTGATAAAAATGGTTGTAGTAGTAGCTTCCAGCCCGAGAATTAAGGATTATTTAGTTATTTCAGCATGATTATCATGGGGTGTTTTGGCTAGAAGGAGGGGACTCCTAAATTTTATTTGAGAGAGGATGATGTCATAATATTTCGAAAAAAATAAACACCGAGAAGGGGTCGAAGTGGAAATGATGGCGGCCCGAATGGATATGTTAATAACAAGGATATTCTAAATCACTTACAATATATTAGCACAAGGATTGAGTCATTACAGAAGAAGTCCGCGAGGATGAGTAGGCAAAATAAGGAAGTAGAAGCCCGTGCAAAAGTACTTGATTGATCCTGTTCATTTAGACTTTGAAGATTAGAAGGAAGGGCCGGATCCTGAGTTGAAGAAACCAATTTCTCTAATATAAAAACTGATCAGGGGAACGAGGATTGGGACCCAAAGAAGAAGGTTTATGATGAACCTGAACCATCGGCTACGCGTAGTGTGAGCATCTTTGACCGCATGGGTAAATTAGATCACTTATAAGGACATCAGACTCGAGCTAGATAAGGAAAATGATAAATCTACCAAGAAATGGCATCCTGAAGGTTCAACCTCTAAAGGTTCGAGAGGTCCTCGGAAGTAGAAGCAACAGTCTCAAGGTCTATCTCAGGACAGCAGGTTTTGGTCCACACATGTACCTACACAAGTGGGAGGTGATAGTGGCTCTTGATTCACCAAAAGCTCAACGCATAATACCTACCACTGATTTCCGTGAATGGAATGAGAATTATGAGTAAGTCTCAGATGAGGAAGGGGGTACGTATAAATACAAGGACATCTATAAATATTTGGAGAACATGAAGGTTAAAAAGAAAGGGATTCATGGCTTAACAGTAGTGTCACCCTTTACAAAGAAAATAAAAAGATTCACCCATTCCTCTCTCATATATGGGGTAGGTGATTTGAAGTTTGATGGGGGTACTAATCCAGTGGAGTACTTCATCCATTTTAATACGGAAATGGAAGTTTATCAGGTGAAGGACTTGACTAAATATAGATTAGTGGCTGACATGGTACGAGAGTATGCCCATATATGGTTTCAAAGGCTTCTAGGGAGCTCAGTTTGGTCATGGAGGTAGATGTATGAAATCTTTGTTACTCGGTTCCAGGCTTCAGCTGCTTATGCTCCCCCCGGAAAATACATTGGCAAATATCAAGCAACGTAAGAATGGGACATTGAAGGAGTACATCAAACGCTATAACTTTGAGGTATCTAAGGTGGGGAAAGCCCTGAATGAGACTTACAAAAAATTCTTAAATATTGTCGGGGTAAAGCCGGATATAGAGTTTTAGAAGAACTCCAGCGCGAGGAGCCCAAACCCCTTAGTGACTTTACAATAGGGCTGAGCCACACAAGGTCGTTGAGGAGTCTGTGGAACCTCAAGAAGGATATTGGTAGCTTTGGGGATTAAAGCATATTTAAGAGGAACATGTCTACTAGTCCAAAAGATATGGGGTACATCAAGCGGCCTATCTTTGGTGAACCGTACAAGCTAATTTCTGATAATGGATAGCGGTTTGATAGTATGGAGATGAAGAACCTGTGTGAGGACCTCCACATACAGAAGCCATGCAGTGCCATTGAAGCCCCTAAGTAGCCCATGGCCATTTAGTTGTAGTTGATTACTCCACATACATAAGCCCTGCAGTGCTATTGAATCCCCTAACTAGCTCATGGCCATTTGATTGGAGAGCTTCCTAATGGAAAATAGGGGTGAAGTATGCAGTGGTTGTAGTTGATTACTTCATTAATTGGGCTGAAGATGAACCCTTAGCTACCATCACATTAGTGAAGCTTAAGGAATATGTTTTAATGGCCATAGTTTGCTTGTAATGACTGGAATTTTCGCGAGTTATTTTTTTTGAATAAAATATAAATTACGTGATTTATGTGGAACTTATCTGAATTGGTGAATGAATATTTTAAAAAAATATTATTCCAGTTTGATGAGTCAATATAAGACTTGAGTTATGGTATACGACTAATAATGGAGTCGAAAAGATTGTCGGGCCGTCCGCTGAGAGACGACCTATAAAAGACAATTATGTGAAAAATGATTTTGATTTTTTTTGAAAAAGGGAATTGAAGGGATTATGTGAAAATATAAAATGTGAAGAGTTCTATGTGTATATGTTATTATTTGGATACGAATATGTAAAGCCATATCATTATTTGAATTAGCGATTATTCGATAAAATTATTAGAGTATGTTCAAATTATGAAAATGGCTTTATAGGCTCAAGGGTTACTTTTATTTTCTGAGTTAACTTGCAAAGTTAACAGAAATTAAACTGTTCGCTTAAATATTGTTTTTAAAATACCGAGAGATACATATTTTCATAACCTTCATTTTAAAAATAAGTTTTAATTTTCCAATCTCATCTTTTTATTTATTGTTGAATTTACCAATAATAATCAAAATTGATTTAATTATAAACTTGTATAATTGCAATTCATTTGAGAAATTACAAAACCGCCCCTGGGCATATAAAACCCAGGAGCAACCTCCCCTGCTAATTCCTTCCCCGCTGTTCTTGAGCCTCTCTCTCTCGTTAACTTCTCTTTACCATTTCTTATCCTTTTCTTACCTGATTTTCGATATGAAACCGGCTATGAGCTTGGTTTTACTCCCTCTTTACTCGTCCCTGCTTGCATTGCAGTTTTTCTAAAACCCATTTCGAGGTTTGGTCCAAAATCTGAATTTTTAATTCGGTTTTGATGAATCTGTGATTGCTATGGATTATATTCGATTAGGTGTATATATTTAAGGTTTAATTGGAGTTGGATGTGATTAGAAACCCCTTTGGGGCACATCCATTCGACTCCATCGCCGGCGGTGAACTCCGGTGAGTTGGTGGATTGGACGATGATGATGATTGAGTCTGAAGTTGATGAGAAACAATTCGTTTTGATAAAAATTCGGGTTACATGTAGTGTTCGAGAAATTTCTGAAATTTAATTTCGAGTTTCCTTGAACTATTTCATCGAGATATTAGTTATATGTGGTATTATGACTTTTTGAGTGATTATTTGATCAAAATTAAGGTTACATGTCGAGATGTGAAATTTCAAATTTTATAATTCGAAATTAGATGCTTTTATCCGGTTTTTAAAAGATTTTAGTTAGTATTTGTAGTGGAATTCGTATGTGGTGATCGTTAAATTATGTGGTTAAGTTGCGAATAATGATATATGATTAGGTGCATGTTGATTGAGAAAAAGAGTAAAAGAGGATGATGATGTGCTTTTGAATATAAATTGACTTGGTATTGTTGATTAGATTGATTAAACGATTAGTATAAATTCAAATAGATCATGCCCGATTCTCGGGAAGAATATTTGATGATAAATGCGCATGCCATAGTGTTTGTGCTATGAACCTAAGTATATTAGTTGCAAGTGAAGGATAATGATATATATCCTATAAACGGAAGTCGTAAGTCATTCGTACTTGATTACGTGCTATGTGAATACGAGATTTGTTAAAACCCAAACTTTTGATATCGGTAAAAGACCTTTATAAATAGTAACCTTGCGGTTTAATAAAAGCTTTTGCGACCACACCATATACGAGTTTTTAAATTAAGATTTCGATTTGATATTGTGATTATACGTACCAAATGAGTATATGTAAAAGCCATTCGTTTTCAGAAAAAATAAACTTTGAAAAATGACTGTATCTACGAACCACCAAGGATTATGAGAATCACAAGTACTAAATAGTAATGATAACCTAAATCTAGAGCCAAGTACTAAGCTAAGTAGTATATCTTGGAAACTAGGTTGGCTAGCAAGATTTTATTTGATTTTCTTGTACTAAGATGATATATACAAGATTTTATCACAAGTATTTCACAAGAAGCATTCCAAAACACAAAACAAAAACTCCCTCTCTCTTCAAGAACAATGATGATTTTCAAGAACAAGGAGGAAAGAAAAATTTAAAACTCACATTCTACCCATTCAAAAATCACCAAAATTTTACCAAACCTCTTTAATATCATGGGTAACTCACGCATCAAATTTCAAGCCCATCCATGAAGCTTTCAATTTTATAAAAATGTTTGAAGTTGAGGGTGAATAGTAATTCCGAAAATCACTAACTTGTTTTCTTGATTTTTCATGGAAGTTTAAGGCTCCTAAAGCTAGATCAAGGATTCATCAAGGATCTCAAGACTTTATTTAGCTTCAAGGAAGGTATAAACATCATCCACCCTTTAATTTACTTGAGTTATAAGATTAAGTTTGAGTTATGCTTAAGTACATGTTGGTTCATTGAGTTTGAATTATAAAAAGTTGGTTTTGGATGGTTGATTGTTGTGTATTGATGTTGGTTATCATTTCATATAGTTTAGGGATTGATATTTCAAGAAATATGAAGGAATTGGTGTTTGGTTCGTTGTCAATGAATTAACGTAGTTAAAACCGGGAATCGTTACGCGTATAGCCGTCATAATGTCCGTTTGTATTTAGGATTGTTTTAAGCAATAAATACGAACTTTAAATTTAATATTTTTACACACCAATGGACATGGATGTAAATTTCTTGTTTTCTAGTTTGTAACCATATAAATATCGTACCAAGATGATTTACAGATTAGGAGAAAAGTCGTTTTAGTGAACGTAATCGAGAAAAACAAACGACTACCTAATTCTGACTTTGAGGGTATAATTGAGGCCTTTAAATATTGTTTAAAACCATGAAACTTGGTAAGTAGCTTACTTATAAAATTAGGAAGCCCTCTTAAAAATTTCAGCTAAAGATGTTAAGTTTTCCATTTTATAAAAATGTCGGATCTAAGGTTGCGCAAGGAGTGATCACCGAGAACACCTACTGCCATTAAACTGCCACTTTGGGATTTTCACCCCTTTTAACAGAAACCCATTTTCAAATATTGTGTTCTAAATTTTGTCTAGATCGCATACGCTAAAACGGTGCATCAAGTGAGTTAACGGTTTGAGAGAAATCAACGTTTTATGAAAGCGGTATGAATAGTAAAACTCTGTAGTTGACCAAACTTTTGAAATATTTTTCACCTATTTAAATTCATTTTATCAAAATGAAACTTTTATGATAAATATTAAAAGAACTAAAGAAGACACTCGAGGTGGTTTCGTATGAAAATATTAATTTTTCGAACTATTAAAAATGTTAGAGTGCAAGTCGCGTAATAGTAACATTCGGTGAAGTCAACTCTAAAAGACCACTTTGACCGTCCGTTTCGACCAAGGATTGATACTTATTTCAAGTCGGTCGAATATTGAAAAATATGAAGTGTTGTACTTATTAGAAATATAAGTCAGTGATGGGATTAGGAATGCTGATTAAGATTATGATATTTGTTGATTAGAAAACCCGGAACGAGAGGAAGTCGGGAAACATATTTTGGACTTCAGGCAAGTTTTCAAACCCTACCTTTTAAAACTGTTGTGTTATGTTTGTTTTCAAATAAATGCTATATATACAAGATGTTGTATTATGATATTTTGCGAATTGTGATTATTAACATCGTACGATATTTTAATGATTTTGGTATAAGAATATTACCGAATTTCAATCAATAACGCTAGAGAGTAGCGTTGTATATATGAGGTCTATATTTTAGACCGAGGATCGGTCAGTATAATTTGATAAAAACCCGGAAGTATTCCGGAGGTTTTTTATTTATTAATATTAACGCTACAGTAGAGCGTGATGTATAAGTTGTAAGACCGAGAGTTGGTCAGTTTTTATAAAGTATAAACCCCCAAATTATCCCGGAGATATTTTTGGGACGATTAAAAGTCCGTAGCTATTTTATTCAAAGGGGCTCGATGTCCTCTTGCGAAATATTAAAGTACCTCGAATTTTATTTAGAAATGATTTATAAAGATCGTATTCCCTCAACTCTATTTAATTACCCAGCAAGGAATATTATTTCAGATATTCATTTAAAAAGGGAGAAGAACATTTATTTTATTTTAAAACCAATTATTATATACCTATTAAAGATAATATGATTACTTAAACATAAATTAGTTGAGGAATATTATTTCGAATATTCTTTTAAAGAAGAACTATTTGAGGTTTAATTATTTAATAATTAATATTTAATTATTCAATATTTATTAGATGATTTAATATCATTTAAAAATCGTAAAACCTATTTTAAAATATTTTCTCAGTTTCATAATATGATACTAATACCTTCAGATCGTCGAAGAATATTATCTCGACATACCTTGTATGTTTTGACTATAGTTTCAAAAGAAACTCCCCTTAATTATTTATCTGTTGACAACGATCAACTCACATTACCTTAGTATTCCTCCAAAAATTCTTGGAAGTATATATATATATATGTACATATAAGATGAGTTATTTCTATCAACAAGCAAAACGCTTCCGGAACTTCGATGTGGTTCGAGTTCTCGAGATATGATAGAATTCTTCAAAGGACTTGGAGGGGTAGACTCTAGTACGAAGATTACTAGGGAGACTACCAAAGGCACCGCATGCAAAGGTACCAAAGGTACTTTATGCACTCAGGAACTTGTGAAGTATGTGTATACCTGAAATGGGACACGTAGCCCGAATGCGGCAAGGGTGATAACCAGGATACGAAGGTGTCGTCCTTCTACTAGTAGAAAAGGTTACTAATTTCCATCTTACGACTGATCATCATAAGAGGTGGCTCCAGTGAATGTCCTATTCTTCCAATTGGAATTGAGATGCAATACCGTAACCCAAGCCTAGGTGCTGGGTTTACCATTAAGATATTTGCAGACTAATAAGTCAATCAAAATATTGTTTTGAAAAGAGGTGTGTATCACCAAGAAAACTACTTTGAATAAATACATATCCTTATACGGATTAATATAATTTCTTTAATAGCCTTTTCATGCTGTTGATTATTACGGCTGAGCATTAATGCTCACTCTTGCTTTCTTTTAAATGTCACAACACAACAGGTTACCAGTATACCGGTGTGGGACTTAATCAATTGAAATCATGGGGAGAATCCCTTATATTTTTGTCTCAGGTGGATTAGAGTATTCAGATAGGTATAAAATGTTAATAGTAATTATTGTAACTTCATGTAGAGGTTACGAATAATTGTTTAAGATCCTGTAAAGTATAATTGAGTTGTAATTAAAGAATATTACATTGTGTACATCGTTTCTAAGGCTATAACTTGTGTGTGTGTACATGAGATTGGGGTCTGTTAGATTATTGAATCAATACAGGTTATACATGATTGAACCATGGTGTGACGACCCAGATTCCTGACCCCGGATTTGAGGGCGTTACAAGTATGTATATGATTAATTGATATAATTTTTATGAATCGGAATGTGATAAGTAAAGGTATAAGGTATATGAATGAATATGACTATGTGTTATGTGATCAGTATGGTCAGAGTTATATATATATATAAAGGTATATGTTAGTTATTCTAGCATGAATGGGGTAGAAAAGTTAGACGTTTAGAGAAACGCCGATTTTTTATAAGGTCCCTAATTAGGGTTTATTGTTGTGTTGTAGATTTGGAAAGCGAAGGAATTCGAACTAGGAAAGGAAAAGAAGTTCTAGGTGGCGGTAACTCAATCCCTATGAAAAAGAAAAGCTTTTAAGACAAGTAACTCTGCCTTTATAATAGATGCTAAATGAGAATGAAATGATAGAGAGGTTGATTATTATAATATAGTTACTTAATCCTGATGATAATCTTGTGATTAGTCTAACCTTTTTCAGATCTTTATATATCTTGTTCCTATTATTATTTTATTCCTTGCAAAGATCCATATACCTTATACGTCCAGATGCTTTATTTTTCTCTCAGATGTTACCTAAGTTGACCTAGAACCTTACTTGATTTAAACATATGTTTGTTAACATCCTGTTTTGAAATAACATTACTTTATGTATCATGTCAATACGTATGTTTACTTTGATTAACTTCTAGCTTGTGTTTCTTTTCTTACACCCATGTTTGCCCCCATTTGAATACCTGAAATGAACCTAAGAATGATTTTCGACTGAAAGAGTCTAAATAATTTCAAAGGAAAGTAAATGTTTAAAATGAAATTGAGTTTTAGAAATATGAAAGTATTCTAATATAAAGGTTTTCTATGAATTCCTAGAGATTGGATGTGTACGTAAGAGGCTAGCGGGGCTAGTCCAGCTAAGAAACTAGCGGGGCTGGTCCAATATGAAGGCCAATATAGCGCCTTAGGTACCTAATGACCGGAATGGAAGTCAGTATGAGCTGATCACCCGTCTTATATTTTAAAGATGGATATTCCCATCGAAACTACAAATTTTATGAAAAATGAAAGTAAAGGTTATATTCGTGCTTTAAGCACTATTTCTACATCGCATCTTGACTTGAAGTTTTAAAACAAGTTTGAAGGTTTCCAAAGTTCTGATAAAAACCTACTTACAAAAAGGTTGCTTATTTAAATATTAAACCATTTGCAACCACAACATTGATCCCTTGAAACCCTATTACAGAGATCCTATTTTATTATTGTTAAGTTACTGCAACGTTTGATATCTAAAACTGTTTTATTAGTTACTTGTTGGGCCTTATAACTTATATTGTTTGCGTTGATCTAACCTTGGTAGTTAAGCAAGAAGATGGTCAGACTTAGGCGCACCACTCTTAAGAGTGTCCCTAGTGATCCCTTCCGCACTATTAGATTCCAGGTGCCAGATCAGGTAGAAGTTGGTGTGAGGAATCGATGATTGATTTTTGAAAATATAGTTTTTTTGTGATTAGATACAACTAGTTTATCTGGAAATTCCAAGTCAAAATTGTGATTTTTAATATTTGAAAAAGGGTTGTCTAATATTTATTATTTTGGTTGGTAGTTGTAGTCTTGTCTCATACTTCATCCTATGTCGGTCCTTGTAACTTTTCGAGGTTTATTATATTAATATTATTGTACTTTAGTTGTTATATATGTGTCGTGAGTCCTCATTTCTAACCCCCAAGTTTGAGGGCGTCACATTGCTGATATGTTATACCCTACAAGCTAATTTGGGATAATGAATAGCAGTTCAATAGTATGGAAATGAAGAACCTATACGAGGACCTCCATATACAAAAGGGCTTATCAGCAGTATATCATCTGCAAAGCGATGGCGAAACTGAGGCTATCATTAAAATCATCAAACATATTATGAAAGCTAAGTTGGAGGAGAGTAAGGGAAGTTGACATGAGGAACTCCCTAGGGTGTTGTGGTCCTATAATACCACCCTACGAACAACTACAGGTGAATCTCTTTTCACATTAACTTATGCTTGTGAGGCAATGGTACTCATGGAGATTTGTACTGGTTCTTTCAAAAGGGATAACTATAATCCTAATAACAATGAGCTTAACTATCTTTTGTACTTCGATCTAGTTGATGAGGTACCGAATGCACAGCTGAAGCTGGAGGCACCAACAAAGGATAGGGAAATATTTTGATAAGAAGGTTTGTACGCGACCCTTGAGGGTTGGAATTTGGTTTTGAGGAGGATGACTCCAATATATGAGGACCCCTGGGCACGGTGTCTTTGGCGTGAACTAGGAAGGTCCTTACATAATCAAAACGGTTCTTTGGGAAGGAACCTGCCATTTTGCAGATATGGATAGGAAACTGATCTCGAGGGTTTGGAATGCTTAACACCTCAAAAGGTATTATTAGTAAAATTTTATTTCCATTGCAAGTGGACGTCTCCGGTTCAGGAGGATAAAAGCATTTTATAAGTTATAACTGCCATGATAGGTTCAGACTCATGCGTAGCTGCTATACTCGTAGACTCGGGGGTGATGCATGTACACCCTACCTATAGAATTTTTATGGGAATAAATAAAATGAAGTTTACTTCACATTCTTGGTTTTGTATATATTGCTTGATTTTGGCTTGGAAATGCATGCACGTATGTATTTATTTGCATAAGATGTACTAATTTTGTTCTTCATCATAACATGTTAGTGATAAAGAACTAGGGGTAGTGGGTATATGGAACTTGGAAAATTATCAAATTTTTGAACAAATTTATTAATGTGAATTATGAAAATATATGGTTACTATAAAAAATAAGGGGTAAAAATGGATATGCATCCTAAAACATGTAAGTTGTATGAAGGTATGTGTGAATTGCAGTACCCTGAATGATTTTTTATATAAAGGATATGCAATGCTTTGGGTACCTTAAAATGAATATAATACTTGTATAAATATAGGATGTACGCAATGGATTGCGTACCCGGATATGGAATCACATACGGGTTGTATGTAAGATGTGCGTGACAACGTACATCATAAATAGCACGGTGCATGGATAGTACACCAAGCATGTAAGGATTGGGCATGGATTTGGAAAGAATCCCAATTTTTTACCAACATGTAGCCTTTAAGGTGCCGAGGTCCTTATTTAACCTACGTGATTCCCTTTGGGTGGTAAGGTTTAACTTATGTAAGAATATATACATACTTAATAAATGAGTTTGTGTAAATACACGAGTCCTGGTCTGAGTCCATATGGGTATGTGAACCTCATTGGATAGATTTATATGGAAGCATAAACCTTTGGATAGGGTGTAAACCACCTTTCACAGGTGCATGTCGACCTCAGGGAAACTGAGTGAGTGTAGATTATGTGGAGTCTTGCATAAGTAAATGGATTAGAATGGAGTGCAAGGACCTTGAATAAGGAAATGAATGGAAAACCTACAAAGATGTAGGTTTGGGTTCGGATGCGAACCGCAGAATAGACGGTATAGGTAGGGATATGATTATAGCGACAAACTACAAATGTACAGGAAAAATGGTCATGTGAGGTGGATGAACCTCACCCCGGATTAGGTGTGAGGGTCCATATGCGGAGTTGGAGCTCTTAAGGTTTTGAAATGGGGTTGTGACATGATACATAGATTCTTTGGTTCCTTTTGCAATTTATATTGCAACAAACCGGGGTAGTTGTTGTGCAAAAAATCTCACATGGGCTCGATTTAAGGCCCATAGGGAGTTTGGGTTTGATTGACATCAATTGGGAATGATTTTGGTAAGGTTTGAGCCTATGAAGATCGATTATTGGAACATGTTCAGAATTCTGATGATAACTTGGGGTCCACAATATGGGGTCCCTCTGGTTGTGCGAACCTCAAGATGCTTATATATAGTTGGAGCTCCTCGATAGGGGTCCAACTGACATATATTAGTAGAAATGGTCATGGTAGGTGCAACTATGCGCCATGAGAAGTCTCAGAGGGTCAGGATAGGTAGTTAAAGTACCTCCGTAACTAACTTGGCTGGTAAGGTACAGGTGCAGGTGTTTCTGCGTACCCCTAACATGGTATCAGTATTTGATAAGGACTGAACCTCCTAAAATAAAGGAGAATATATTCTATCTCTATTAAATGATTTCTAAATGAAAATTTATCACTCTAAACGTGATAATTGCTTATATTTACATGATAATTACATGGATTTATGGATACATCATTATAGATTATTGATTAATTGGATTTGAGGCGTTCTTATACGCATGAACACTAGAAGCCCGCCTGGGACACAGTCGAGATAAACATGGATATGTATTGGCCTATCAACAATATGTCTTGTTGCTCAAGAACATGAGTCAAATCCTAGAGAACTACATTGAACTCAATCCATAGGTTATGTTGGCAGTTGGCAAAGGGTTCGAAATTTGACTCTCTAAGTGAATTGACATGTATAACTACATTGATCATTTTTCGAGTACTTTTGGTTGGACTCAGAAGGAATTACTCAACCATTAATACCTTTAATCTTTTCTAATTTAGTTCAAACATTATACACTTTCAGCTACACTACCACAACCGCACCTCCAAAAAACTGGTTTTTGCTGTAGCTTCCATCTCGAGAAATAAAGATTGTTCAGTTATTTCAACAAGATTATCACGGGATGTTGTAACCAAATTTCTCTCATAATAATACGTCCCATGAATTTATATTAAATCAATTTTGTGTCATGCACATTTTTTAAAAACAAATTACTCAACCGAATGAAATTTGTACAACACGGGTTTATTGTATTGGAAGAATTCCAGTGCTCACTAATGAGATGAAGAAATTAAGGGATGGTTTGTTCTATGTTACAATAATTCATTTATAACTAAAAGTTAGTATGTATTATAAATTTTAGGTAAATTATTATATATAAATTATTTACGTTTTTGGATAATTTTACTATTATTAATGTATTTGATAAATTATAACTTACAAGTAAAATACTTTAATAAAAAATCAAAATTTTAATATGATAAAATTCAAAACATGGTTATAAAGTTAAAACAATAATTCATCATTAATTTTAAAAGTTGTTTAGCTATTATGATTTGATGGCTTTAAATAATAAAAACTAAAATGATTTTCCTAATGTTTGTAAAAAACGGCTTTTCTAGTATGTGCACATGACACGTGCTAATCACAAAATTTTATAATTATAATTTATATTAATTATTTACAATATTTTTATAATAATGACTCAATGCATTCACAAAAAGTAAATAAATCAAATATGAACTAAACTTATAAATGTCAGGCCGTAACATGTACCCGTAACTAAACCCCAAATAAAAAATGGGATTACAAAAGGGTAAAACTATTGTTGTACAAGACATGACTGTATTATAACAAGACTAAGTCTTATTGACAACCCTTATATTTAGTTGTTTCATAATCAATTTTGTATTTTGTATTATATTTCTTGATTCTGTAAAAAGTTTAGAAGATTAGGCTGAGGGATTTTTCTGTGAACAGATTCAAGCTAAAGAATAAACTCTGAAAGAAGATCAAGCCATGATCATGCCTCAGAGAAAAGTGTAGAAGCTTGGAGTTGAATAAAGATGTTTAAAAAATGTTCTAAGTCAAGAAATCTACAAGTCACAGATCAAGCAATATCGAGAAGTCATTCGAGAAGTCCAGAATGACTTATCGAGAAGTCCAAAATGGCTTATAGAGAAGTATCAGAGCTATCGACAAGTCAAATGAAGATTTAGAGAACTGGAAATATCGATAAGTCCTTTCTACATGTAGGGAATTCAGAGATATCGACAAGTCAAATGAAGATGTGACGAATTGGAGATATCGACAAGTCAATTTCTCATTAGAGATCTCAGAGATATCGACAAGTCAAAATGTGTATATAGAGATATCAGAGATATCGACAAGTCATTTCTACATGTAGAGATCTCAGACATATCGACAAGTCATTTCACATGAAAAGATCAAGAGACCTTGACAAGTCAAATATACCTATAGAGAACTCAGAGATCTCGATAAGTACTTATCGAGATATCACTTCTCTATAGAACAAAATGGAGACCTCGATATGCCTCTCAAATATAGAATGTATACAAGTTAAATATTCCAGATTATCAGTCAACAAATGATCTATCAACTAGATTGAAAAGTCTACAAAGTAGCTGGAAGAATACAAGATCAAGGGCCAAGATTAACTGGAAAAAGGATGGTCACAGACCTGCAAGATTCTGCACAGATTTGCTAAGCTAGAAATGGAAATAGAAAAAAGGTTACTTTAGAAAGTAGTTTAGTACATTTTTGTGCAAGTCTTGTAAACCCGTGCTGCTAGAGTATAAAGCATGCACTGGTCCTTAGTTTAGTAGTAACAAACAGATTCACATTTTCTTTTATTCTCTCAAGGAAGAAAATCAGTTCTTATACTTTTAAGAACACAGAATTTGTAGCAAGACAAACTTAATTAATACAAATTAAGTGAGTTTTGAAATACCGTGCTTGTTATTTTATTTATGTTAACCCAATATCTCTGCAAATTAGAAACTGCTTTGTTCAGCTAATATCCAAACTGTTTAAAAAGGCTAAAAATCAAAGAAACATATTCACCCCCCCCTCTGTGTTGTACTCAATACCTAACAACTATTCTAGTATATTTTCACTTAACCACTTTCCCGGGTTAAATTATTTTATGAAACTACTTTTCTTGTACTCCCTCTGTCCCATTAATTTATATACGTTATATGTTTTGGATGTCTCATTCAATTTTATACATTTGAAAAGTTATCAAAATTAGTAAAGTTTTATAATATAAAAATTAACTACAACCACTATTTTCTTCCACTACACCAACTTTATATATTAAATATTAATTGGTCCCTCACTTTACATACTTTTCTTAATTTTTCACACTAAATTACACTTTTTCCTTGACCTCCTCCCTATTTCATTAATATAGAACTAAATGAGAGAGTAACTGTGACAGCCTCAATCTCGAGGTCAGGAGTTGACATCACGAACAACAACCACAAAATATAATACAACCAAAATCATTATTATTACAACATTACAACCCCCTTACCAAGATCTTTTCCAGGTTCAAGTATGATTTAGGCTACTCAACTATTACAATACCAAATTCATTTAAACAAACCAGACTCATTTGTTTTACTACAGCAACTCAACAAACCTACAACAGGTCTTATATAACTACCTCATAAAAACTTGATAGAGGAGGAGCTGACTCTCTGCCCTGGCTACAGTTAATAGTAGGTCTTCTAGTAGGCACTCGATCTCTAAGCATCTATACGAGAGTAATATAGAGATATACACAACGATGAGCCAACGAATGCTCAGTAGTACCAGATATATGAATAAGTAGGTTATAGCTTTCTTACCAAATGATTAAGTAAAACAGCAGGAATTCTTTTTTAAAAATTGGAAACCACATCATACTAGCATGTTTTTCAAAACCAAACACAATATATGCAGAATAACGAAATTCAAACTTCATAATTAGCATGCTATCCTTTTCTGAATAATTTGACTTTAAACATTTTCAAAATTGAATTAGCCTCTTACGCCACCATCTGTTGGGCCGTTACCGAATAATGGGCCTCTTATGCAACTCTAATAGATTAACTGAATTCCCTTTTTACCTATTTCCAAAATTCCACGACATAGGTGGAGGAACATTCCACGATATAGGTGGACATAATCAAGTTTCCACTTTATCTAGTTTTCAAATCCGTTTATACCTATCTCGTTTTATAACAAACTTTGTCACAGTACATGTTCAAAACCTTTTTGAATATCAATCATAAATAGGGATAGGTAATCCACGAGTTACTATTCCCTAAAACAACTTTGAATAAACATAATTTCAGAATAACGGAATACGTAATTTAAATCATTTTAATCTAGTATGAGTACGTTGATCAAATAATAAAACCATGTTTATTAAAGAGTACTGAACCATTAAAGATATGGTCAAAGGTACTTGCTTTGATATTCTTTAACAACTATTACTGGTTGAATTTGGATCGACTTGGACGCTCGGGCTTTATCGTCTAACTACTAGACTATCCTGGATCTGACTTCGATAATCAGGTCCTTCGATTGGAACCTCGATGAGCTTGTCGACTGACCACTAGGCTATCTTTAGTCCGACGTCAACTCTCGGGTCTTTCGACTAGAACCTACAGTGTCGAAATACCCTATGTTAGACGACTAGCTATGCTTGACATATCCTCGCTATCAGTTCTACCCGAACGATATCACATCCTGACTCATAATTATACGTATTATTATACCACAAATAACAACTAGGGTTCACGTATTCAAAACTCGGTTCGATAATAATTTTCTAAAATACATATACCCGTTAGTTCGGAAAACAGGGTTGTCAAGTATTTTTATAAAATATATTATCATGACACGCATGTAGGTTTCGTAGAATTATTAATAATTCTATAAGTATATATATTCGATTGATATTCCCGATAATTACATAATGCGTTCTTATATTTTTGAAATTACTTTCGGAAAAATCGGGCAGCGTTTCCTCTATTTATCGGACTACCCGTCGAAACGTGATCGACGCAATAAATTCTCAACAACGCAATTCACAACCAATCATTGATACAATTTTTAAATATTAATAGGTATTTTTTGTCTCAAAGATAATTTAATGAACTAAATTATTGTTTTATAATTGTAGGACTCAGAATTAATCATCACCGTCCACCGTCGGCTCGACGAGGCTCATCGCCGATGGCGGTAAAATTTGCGGGTGCCCGATTAAATTCCGATTTCTGACATAAATTTCACCGATTAAAATGAATTTTCCCGCACGAATTATTTTTACATCACGCATTTTACTCAAATAATTTCCTGCAGAAATTAAATAATTAAATTAATAAAAAAAATTGTCGAACAGAAACATGACCAAGGCAACATGAACAGTCAAGATACCCACGCGCACACGCGCCACAAAACTATACCGCCATACCTTATCGGAATCCAGGAGGTGGCAACAGAAACAACAATACAGGATATCACACGCACACACACGATTACACGCACACACAACACAAGCAACGCGCGCACGAGTGCGCAACAGCAGCAGGTGGTGATAATAGCCGCCAGAAAACACCAAAAAAGGCGGTGCTTACCTGAAATCGAAGGAAAAAGGGGATGAGGGAGAAGGATTAAGAGAGAATCAAGAGAGAAGAAAGAAAGAGTCAAGAGGGAGGAGAAGGGAGGAATGAGTGAGAGATGAGAGCAGGGTGAAATCGAGAGAGGCAACAGGGGTGGGGGGGTTTGTGTTTTATTATTTATTTTCTGTAAAACTAGAAACCAACACGTAGAAAACGGAATTGCCACACCCCTGATTTAGCTGCCACTTGTCCTTTCTTACGACTACAAGCCCGATTTTTATGCCGCATTTTGATATTTACGACCCAAAGTGTGGGCGAATAAAACTCGAAAATTTATCAAACCAATTTTAAAATTCTCGGAATAATAAAAAACTAGTAAAATTAAATTTTCAAAATTTTTAATTCATTTTTGGATCGTGCACTATACCTGTATTTTACGATTTAGCGAATAAACGTGTAGGTAAATTTAATCCGAAAAATTTCTGAAAAAAATTTAAAATTCTCGAAATGTTACGACCGGCATTTTATGTAATATTATCTGTGGATTTTGTGTGATATTAAAGCCGAAAGTAAATATACTTAATGGTTGTACCTTGTGTAAATGAAAATTTATGCATTTTAAATTTGCTTTATGTAGTATATGATTTTTCAAAGTAAGAGTTTATTTATTTCCCTTATTTTTGATTTATAAGGAATATTCTAAACCTTGGAGAAATTTTCTTTTAAAAGTTATTTTGTTCACAAATTTCGAAAGTGATTTTATAAAACTTCTAAAAATCCAAGTTATTTTATGGTATAAATTTTATAATTTTTGAACTTGTAATTTATTTTATAAAAATAAATCTTTACAAATTTTATTTGTTATAATTAACAAATTACATAGAAGACCTTGCATGCAAATCACCATTCTATTCTCTCAAAGGGCAAATAAGACCTTTCCAACCCCACTAACTCATTTGTTGATTACCAAATTACCACATTAACCTTGCATGCAAAATGGCCTAACTTTAGCTAGAGGACATTTTTGTACATTCTCACTTTCACTCATTATTTTGTCAACCAAAAAGCATAAAACTAAAATCAAAGTGGGAGAAGTCATTCCACCCACTCCACACTCCAACACACCACATTTTTCTCTCCTCCCCCTACCACCATTACTCTCGGCCGAAGCCCCATTCCCCTACCCCCTTCCATTTTTTATTTCATTCTTCATCTTCCCAAGTGTAAATATTCTACCTACATTCATCTTATATACTTTCTAAGAGTTTTGTGACTTGGAAGTTGAAGTTCCATGGATACATGTGTAGTTCTTATGTGATCTCCAAAGAGAAACTCTTGATTCTTGTGAATTCAAGAGCTCTCTATGAGATATATTTTATATATGTGCTAACTAAGTATTTTATGGAGATATCATGCTTTAAAATCCTTTGCATGCTACTGAATTTTCATTATATATTTATGTTTAGCCATGCATGCTAGTTTTAAGATATTAAAATGATGATCAACCATATTTTCATGCTACTCTTTTTGAAATCATGTTGCTATGTCTAAAAATCTATAAATTCGAAATATGTGTGCTTAAAATAGATTGTTTCCATGATAAATTTCTTATTAATAGTTAAGAGAAGATATATTTCATGATTATTAAGAATGAGTAATAGGTACAAGTCGAATTTGCAAGCATTTAAACTTTATGCCTAGCCGAAATCTTGTTATGTGTTTTCCATGAGTTGCATGTTATATTTTTAGTTGCATGTTGTTGATTCTTGGGCATGGATGATCTCCCCTTCTGTTGAGGCACTATTTTAGGACATTAAGACACTAGGTTTGCTTTAGAAAGAGTTGGATGCTTGGTTATTAAGTGGGAGTTAAGGTGGAAAAGGATTAGTTAGTGTTTGCATTTTTCCAGATTTGATGCACTAGTTATGGGAAGTTTTGAATGAGCATTTGTTGTGCACTTTGAGGCCCAAGCCACCAAAAGCTAGAACTAGGAGTATATAAAAGGTTTTAGGTATTTGTTGGAGGTTTATAAGTCGTTTGGTTAGGTGCATGAGTGGAATCACAAAATATGTCCAGCAGGGGACAATTTTGTTGCAACTTAGAAATAAGAAGTTTTGACCATGTCATGGGTAGACCCGCATTAGGCCATGTTGGGCCTTAGTTAGAGGGAGTGTCAGAGGAGTTTTTCTAGCCATAGTTCATAGGATTTGATTTAGAACCATGTGTCACAAGTTAGTTCAAGTCAGGGCATTTTCTGCCCAGAAAAATAGGGGAACCATAGACTTTAAGCTTAGGCCCAAGGAGGCCCAAGCTAGGCCCTTGAGCCACATCAAGTTTGGGAGATGCCTTAAGGTCAGAAGAGCCTAGTGTAGAAGTTTTGGAGGTAAACTTGTAGTTTAAGAGTGTCTAATGCACTCAAGAAACCATAGATGTCATTCTGAAATTTTCCTTAATGAGCACTTTCACTTATCACATAGTTTTAGAGCACTTATGAGTAAGACCTAGGTTGACCGCTATGGTTGCAAGATAGTATAAAGCCATTAGAATTAAAGGCCCAAGTGAGGGTCAATAGGTTTTGGATAGTTAAGTAACAGAACATTGAGTAAGGAAGCTAAAATTTAGAGACTTTGTCTAGTTTAGCGACCAAGTGACTTAAGTTGTGAGTCGAGATCATCCAAGCCTAGTGTTGCATTATGGTGTGTGTGATATTATTTGGTAATAAAATATGATATGTGAGTATATGTGGCTATGTGTACAATTATATTTATAAGGTGAATATAAATTGCGTGCATATAGGCCTAAGTTCCATTTGTGTTGTAAATAGGTTAAGTTGGTGAGAATATATTATAATGAAGATTATTATTTATGTAGGATCTCGAGACGAGGGTAAACTTGCCATAAAGGTCGAGTGAAGCTTCCAGTTGCTCCTACCAGCCAGACCAGACCAGCCTTTCTCAAGGCAAGTGATTCAACCTGTCCTTCGTATTCACTGCAAATGTATAATAATTAATTCATATATATTGATGCGAGTGTCCTGAGTTATCTTGATATACTTGAACCAAGCGATATTTAAATCTATCTTTATATTATATAGAAATGCCATGAACCCTCAAGTACATATTGATATTGCAACAGTTGTATAACGCCCGTATGTCAAGTAATTGGAATGCCATGATAAAATAAAGATTTGATATAATACTTGATTGATCATCTTGATTATCATGCTATTGATTCCTAAAATACTGACATCTCACCCTGATGCTTGAACCCCAATAGAAACTTTACCTTGATACCTAAAAACCAGATATTATTTAAAGTTGTTCTTAATTGATTGATAACACTTTTTCTTACCCTAAAGTTCAACAATACTGATATACCTTGAGCTAAAGATCATTTTCTTCATACCTTAACACCCCTAGTATTCATTAAGCTTACCTTCTTGATGTTCTAGTACTTGTACCTTGATGAAAACCATTGCTTTAAGCCTAGTTTGGCATTACTCTTTCATATTATCCAATAGCCTTGCTAAATCTCCTTGTCAAAGTTCTTGTATATGGAAACCTTTCAATTACTCTAATATAGTAAAGTCTAGTGGATCATGGCCCTGAAATTTGGTGACATATTTCCAGTGTTTCAAAGTTGATCTATAATCTCTTGATAAAAATGTTTACTACTTAAGAGATTTTATTATAAATCGGCATCAGTTTTTGAAATGATTAAAATGTGGATTTTCAGTCCCAAAGGGGGATAAATGTTTTCTTTGAATAGTGGATCTGGACTGAGACGCGAGTCCTTTCCACACTTATATTGTAGGCTTAAAAGTTGCCTAGGGATCCCATTAATGTTTTAGAACCCAGCGAGGTTCGGGATTACTTCGCGGCTGATCACCCGGCTGTAATCTATAGCGTCATAAAATGATTTTTGAATTAAGATATGATTTTGGAAATGTTTTGATACAAGCAAATGATGCCATCACCCAAAGTTTTATCTCTTGTTATTATTGGTTATGTTTTCGCAATGTCATTCTTTTATATATATCTCGATTTATATTTTGTATCATTTAGTTTAGCACTTGTTGAGCATTTGGCTCACTCCTTGTTTTACCCTGATATTACAACTAGCAGCTATGGTTAGATTCAAACAGACAGCACGTAAGACCTGTGACGCCGATGCGTATGTCCTAGCTCAGGTAGAATAAGAGATAGTTTTGTGTGAGGACTCGAATTTAAAATTAGTTGTAATAGATGGTAGTGTTGGGCTGTTCCAAACCCTAAACTGTAAGATCTTAGATTCAGTTATGTTTACTTTCTTTTAAATATTGTAATAGTTATATATTTTGTTTGTTAAGTTGGGGGTGTGACACGAAATATTCAAAACATAAGGAAATATGAATTTCATGTTTTTTGAAACATTCCGGTATTTAATACTTAATTTACACTTAAATACAATCAGAAAATCATTTTGGGATAAATAATTTATGAAATATTATTTTCTAAATTTTATAAATTCCTAAAAATAATTAATAAAATTATAAAACCATAAAAATAATTTTAGAGACAATTCAAATATATATAAAAATAGATCTTCAATAAAATCACCTTTATAAGTGAAAAAAGAACAATACTGCTCATCAATTAATTATACAAATAACCCTCGTACACCAATAAACCCCACATAATTAAGAATAAGGCAACACACGGTTGACATAAACAATACACATATTTTATATATTTAATTATTAAATAATTGCACTATTAATTATACAGAAATACGAGTCGTTATATCTTTCCCCCCTTAAGAAGATTATGTCCTCAGAATCTTAACTAATTAAACAAGTGAGGATATTTGTCAAGCATATCTGACTCTAACTCGCAAGTGGACTCTTCCACTTGAGGATTCCTCCAAATTACTTTAACAATAGGAATCGACTTATTTCTAAGACTCGCTCTTTACGGTCTAGGATCTGGATCGGCTCATATTCAATGACTTAGTTCAAATCAGGGATATGGTGCTTCAACATAGATACATGGAACACGGTTTGAATATGTTGCAGCTGTGGCAATAGCGCTAACTCGTAGGCAACTTTACCTTCCTTTCTCAATACCTCGAGCGGTCTGACATACCTAAGACTCAACTTATCTTTCTGACCAAACATAACCAATCCTTTTCATCAGTTCAGGTTAAAAAGTAACCTCATATAATTGCTCTTTATTACCTTCTGGTATTTGTACTTCAATCTCCAATTTTTCTAATTCTTCCACCAATTTCTCAGCGATCGTAATACATTCAATCTTTCTTTTACACTCAAGGGTGGTAGTTAATGGAATAATCATAATCTTTAATCAATTCTAACCAGAATTCATACTTCGAAAACTTAGCATACAGCTACTTCCCTCCTAACCTTTGTAAGGAAACCTTCAGGTATTCTGCATGGTCTTTCTTAGTCTTTGAATAAATGAGGATGTTATCAATAAATACAATTACACTTATACAGGTACTCCTTATACACTCTGTTCAATAAATCTTTAAAGGTGATTAGTGCATTTGCTAATCTAAATAATATCACCAGGAACTCGTAATGTCCATATCTCATTCTAAATGCAGTCTTTGGTATGACCTCAGGCTTAACCTTTAAATGATGGTAGCCTGATCTTAGGTCAACCTTCTAGAACCAACACGCTTATTTAATTGGGTCACATAAGTAATCCATTCTAGGTAGAGTTACTTATTCTTAATTGTCAACTTATTAAACTTTTGACAATCGGTACATAACTTCATATATCCATCCTTCTTAGCTATAAACAACACTGGTGCACTCCACGGGGTACACCTTGCCTGATCACTCCCATATCCAATAATTCCTAAAGTTGCTTAGCTATTTACTTGATTTCTGTTGGGCCATACCATATGGAGCCTTGACACTGGTTCAACTTTGGGTACTAATCCAATAAGAAACTCTATTTCATGTTCTGGCTGGTAATTTATTTAGGAAGACTTCTGGGAATTCATTCACTACCTGAATTTCTTCCAAATTAGGTGCTTCCTTTTAATATCCACTACATGTGCTAGATATGCCTTACATTCTTGCCTTAATAGCTCCTTTTCTCACATGACTGAAAGAAACTTCTTATCTTGCTTCTGTCCTTGGATACTCACCCTAATATTAGCTTCCGTAAACATTACAATTTGCTTCTTCTGGAAATCAATCATTGCCCTATGACAGAACACCAATCCATTCCTAAGATTATATCAATTTCTTTTAACTCGAAAGGTAATAGGTCAATCATATAATAATTTCCTAAGATTTCAATAGGGTATTTAGGACAGAACTGATTTACTGGCACTTAATTTTGATTCACCATTTCTATAATTAAAGTTTCATTTAAATATTCCAACATCAAATCTATTTTACCCGCATATAAATAACCTAGACACTCCAGAGTCAATTAATACTTTAATAGGTATGAAATTAAGGAAGAGTAGTGAATCCCTTCAATCCTTGCTCAAGTTCTCTCTCAGCTTCTCTCTCAATCCAATACACGCTACTCTCTCTTCTCTCCCTCAATAATCCTATAAAACCTAATATATAAGTGTTTTTAATTGTTTCCTAAAATAAAATACAAGTTGGATATTTATGAAATTCGTAGACTGATTTTAAGGCCTCTTTCCGATCTGATCCAGTCCAAAATAAAATATTAGACCACCTCCAAACTGAAGATAATTCTTTTAGCTTCACGTGGATTGGTAGATGACCCAAATCTGATGTCCAGAACTCAAGTTAAGGCCCAAACACCGATTGCTGCGCAAGCCCTCCAACAATTTCGAATTTCCATATGATTTTAGCAAGCCAAATCTCTTCCAACTTTGAGAATTATTATTTCCTGCCATTAAACACTAAAATAATATTAATGAATACCCAAACAAATACAAAATCATATAAATATGCGAATAAAATCCTTTAGCATATATATAAATATATATTCTATCAAATATCCCCACACATAGTATTTTGCACATCCTCGGGCAAACTAATACAGTAAAGTACTAACTAATACCACTTTCATAAGGTGATCACGGTTGTATTTGGCATATCCAACAAGCCCTTTAAACCCTAAGGTATCCCTAATGGATGAGTAAGGTCTCGTGAGGGCCTATAGTGAATGTACCCACAAAATCCATCTAACCCATGTAATATGCAACTATATGAATGCAACTAAATGATCTAAAATGCAAAGATCTCAAACATCATAGTATATGCCAAGTCAGCAATAACCCTCAGCTCATGCACCAAATTTAGACATATCAAGCTCACACATATCACCATATAGTTGACACAAGTATAGAGTGTGCGTGTGTGCTCAGCTTAATAAAATGCTCTCTATTAAACCAAAAACAAAGACACACAAGTTTCAACATGACCAATCATGCGACTTAATAGCCCCAAGTTGAGTACTAGAATAGATCTTAGACACTTCGTTACTTAGCAGTAGCCATCGTTCAAGTTTAGCAAGGGATTTACATGTCTTAATTTATTTCTATAACACTACAACTATATGTATATATGATTTTTTTACTGCTCGGTCTAAGGTTGGGTGGCTCCTCAGTGTAAGTGAGTTACGACCGCCATAAGACTTCACAAGCTCGGTCTAAGGTTGGGTGGCTCCTCAGTGTAAGTGAGTTACGACCTCCATCAGACTTTGCCAACCATATTATACACACATATATTCAATGATTTATTAACTGTGCAATGGTCGAGATCTCTAAAGATTTATGCACTAATACCCATGTAGCGAGTGTGGGGTCAGCAATCCCAAACCATAAAAGGCTTTAGGTTACTAGGCACAAAGTCCCCTAAGACTTAATTACTCGAGTATTAATGAGCTCAACCTAGTCAATCATACCATAATTTTTAGTGCGTACTTTATTTCTACTATTCATAATCTGTTCTTTTTTCTCTTTTTTTCTCTTTTTTTTGTGAAGACATATACACCCCATAACTTCCCCAAACTTAAGGATTTATGTACTAATCTCAAAAGGGAATAGTCAAAATTCTAATCATCAACAAGTAGCTACCCCTCAAGAAACAATCATATCTCAGTCTCAGCTCAAGAGCATAATAATAGTGTGTTAAGAAATAATCTCCGCACTAGTGACACTACGCATGCAATATCTTTAGCCGGTGATCATAGCAAGACAGTCAAATATAATATAAGGTACACATAATATCATCATAGGTCACCAACTTGGACTACTACTAATTTGAGATCATGCTATGATATGAAATACAATGCAATGAAACCAGCATACAATGTCATTATATGATACAATGCAATCTATATGAACTATTTTACCAGCCTATATTTTTTTTTTAGATTTTAATTTTTTTTATTTTATAAATATCACACAAGAATACAATTGTGAATACATCCCCACACTTAAATGTGGCAATGTTCTCATTGACGCACACACAAACTAAATAAATAATCCTATAATACAAAGAAGGAAAGAAGTACTCCCCTATGCATAAGCATGAAGTGCCGACAACCATGACTACCGCGATGGCGGTTGAGGAAAGAGATATTTCATATAGCCGAACATCTCCTTCAACAAGTTTTGTTGATTTTCCACATCTATGCGAACAACTTTAATACCTACATGTAATTCCTCAATTTTTCACTCTAACCCAGATACTCGATTTATCAAAGACTCATCAACAGTCTCTGATTGTTGCCCCTCTTCAATTGCATGAATCGACGTCACGAATGGTACCGAAGAAGTGGACTCCTGCTCAGGAGTTATAATCTCATAATGCTCCCCTTTTTGTCGTAGAAAATGCATTTTAACCAAGCTTGGAAGATCAAGTGGTTGGCTTGGATGTATTTTAAAATGGGAGTAACATTGGTCAAGAATTTTGAGATGTTTAGAAATCATGGTAACAAAGCACCCCACCATTATAGGACCTTCTTTCTGAGCTATCACCTCCTTTATATGTTTAGCAGATACAGTGAAAAATTCCACCAGTTGTCCTTTGTCAATACAATACAAGATAGCTAATTCAAGTTTTGAAACCGGTCCAATATTTACGCGACCAAACAAACTGTATGTCAACATTTTATAGATATACCGGTATGAAGGATTGACTATCCTTGAAGATTTAGAAGAACGACTTGAATAAACTTTAGATTCCTGCATCGTAAGAATTTTCCAGAAGCCCTTGTCCTCACACTTGGGTAATTTTCGTGTCAAAAAATGCGTCCAACTAAATATGCTTTCTATTTCCATCTCTTCCAAAATATACTGCTTGCCCAATAAACAAAAATGGATAGCAGGTGGTTTTACAGGCCGAGCTTCCTTATACTCAAAAGTACCAAAAATTCATAAACCAACTCTTCATAAGTAGAAGCATCAAGATCAAGCAACTTCTCCCATCCAATCCGTTTCAACAGACGGGTAACATCTTTCAGTAACCCAATCCTTGCAAGTGCTTGTTTATCTGCATAACGATTAGGAAGAACACCTCGGACAACAAGCTCATCATACTTTTTCCATTGTGCTGCAGATAGGCTATTTAAGTGCAAGAGTTGCGTCATTGAAGAGTCTCCAGGCTGCGCCTTAAAGGTTGACGAGGCATGTTGGGACAAAACTTGTTGCCTTTTGGTTAAACCAGACTTCTGCGACTTGCTAGCAGGCTCGATCTTTCTTTTCTTTCCGTCTTGTTTAGGCTTCATAATTCTTTGAGTAATGTTTGTTCAGAGGCTTTTACAACGACTGCTTGTAAGATCGAGTCCCAAAAACCAAGATGTTGTAATTGTTTTAACGTTGCTGTTATACGTTTTGTTCTTGCTGGTTTTCTTCTCTTCCCTTGAAAACCCTAGTTTTAAACACCTGTTGTAGCTGCAAACGCACAAGAATGTATGTCTCTGTTCCTTGGTTTATATTGACAAATTCACAAATCAAATACAATATCTAATATAATAAGTACATATATACTAATATAACTTATATATAATATATTTATAACTTATAACTTATTAATATTTTTTATACTTATAAATCATATTTAAGATTATAAAAGAATAATAATAATAATAATAATATATTATTTACAATACCCCACATATAATTCATAAATATAAAAATAGATTATACATACTAATTGTAAGTTTTTCTTTAACATAATATTAATAATAATAATACATAATACATAGTATATTTTTTTACATATATATAAATATATATATATATATAAAAATAAAGTTACCAGAAACAGAGACCACGTTTGTTTTTTATTGATCACTGCATGACCACGTAAAAGAACTGCTTGATAATGCTAAACCCTTTCAAATCAAGTTGTTGTGCGCAGCATGAGCATGTCAGAGTGTGCATGAGCCTGCTAAACAGGTGAAAATCAAGCGCAGCATACTTAAGGTGATGCATGACCATGCTGCAGATGGTGCATGACCATATCTCAAGCATAAAAACAACTCGAAGCAACAGGTAGAATACGCATGATGATGTAAAAACTTGCATGGCCATGTAGAATGATAAAAAATCAGTCGATGTATCATGTTGTGTTGCATGCTCATGTTGAAAAGTGCATAACCCTGCTAATTGCTGCAAAATTAGTCGAGCCATCAAGTTCTGGATGCATGATCATACTGGCAGAGTTGCATAACCATGTAAACATGTAACAATTCCATCGCAATGCTTGTTCTGTGCTGCATGATCAGGTAAAATATCTGCATGAACATGCTCTTTATTGTAAAATTAATCGCATGCTCTGTACTTGCACATCCATGCCAAGAAAATTCAATGTAGAAAGTCCAGTCCTAGCATCCCCATAAGAACTCCATCCAGACTCTATATGCAATTTTTATAACTGTGTTTTTAAAAAACGTAAATTCACTTTATTGGCAACCTGCACCAATAAGCAAACAAGTTTGCAAGCACGTTATTGCATAATTATGGGGATAAAAATTCAATCAATCACAATTAAATAATATACATAAGGGCACATATATATATACACAACAAGCATGGGTTGCCTCCCAATAAGTGCTTTTTAACGTCGTTAGCTCGATGCCTGATCATATTTAAGTTCTACTATCAGTGAGAAGAAAATGTTCCCCTCTTTGCACATCATCACCAACGAGATACGGTTTTAATCTCTGACCATTCACCTTGAAAATATCGGACCCTTCTCTAGTAATATCAATAACACCATGAGGATAAACCTTCACAATCTCAAAAGGTCCAGACCATCGTGATTTGAGTTTTCCCGGAAAAAGCTTGAGTCTTGAGTTAAATAACAAAACCTTCTGGCCAACGTCAAATTCTTTCCTTTGAATATGTTTGTCATGCCATTGCTTGGTCTTCTCTTTGTACAATTTAGCATTATCATATGCTTTGAGCCTAAATTCGTCAAGCTCACTAAGTTGCATAAAACGCTTCATGCCCACAGACTTCACATCAATGTTCAAACTTTTTATAGCCCAATACGCCTTATGTTCTAGCTCAACAGGAAAATGACATGATTTTCTGAATACCAGCATATACGGAGACATTCCAATAGGAGTTTTGAAAGCATTCCTATAAGCCCATAAAGCATCATCAAGTTTTCTTGCCCAATCTTTTCTGGAGCTAGACACAGTCTTCTCAAGAATTTGTTTCAGTTTTCGATTTGAAATCTCCACTTACCCACTAGTTTGAGGGTGATAAGGTGTAGCAACCTTTTGAGTCACTCCATACTTCCGCAAAAGATCTTCAATTAATTTATTACAAAAGTGAGATCCTCCATCATTGATAATGGCCCTGGGCACTCCAAAACGTGTGAAGACATGTTTCTGCAAGAACTTTTTCACCACTCTAGTGTCATTAGTAGGACTAGCAATCGCCTCCACCCACTTAGAGACGTAGTCAACACCAACCAAAATATATTTATTCTTGAAAGACTCCGAGAATGGCCCTATGAAGTCTGTCCCCCAAACATCAAAGAGCTCAACCTCAAGAATAGGTTGTAATGGCATCTCATTCAATCTTGAAATATTTCCCGTCCTTTGACATCTATCACAAGTTGCAACAAAGCTCCTAGCATCTTGATACATTGAAGGCCAATAAAATCTAGATTGCCAAATTTTTGCCACTATTTTTGTGCTACTATTGTGACCACCACACTCTAATGCATGATAGTGATTCAAGACATTGGGAATCTCCTCATGTGGCACACATCTCCTCATGATACCATCGGCACACGCTTTATAAAGAAGTGGTTCTTCCCAGAAGTAGTGTTTTACATCGAACAAAAATTTCTTCTTTTGCTGATAAGTGAACTCACATGGCACAATACCTCCTACAATATAATTCATAAAGTCCGCGTACCAAGGTGTAGACATAGATACAACTAGAAGTGTTTCTTCCGGAAATGAGTCATTGATAGGCCTATCAACTCTTACCACTCCATCCCCTTGATCCAGTCTTGATAAATGATCAACTACTAAATTTTCAGAACCTTTCTTGTCACGAATTTCAAGGTCAAACTCCCGAAGTAGCAGTATCCAACGGATAAGACGAGGCTTGGCATCCTTTTTCGACATTAAGTAATGAATCGCAGCATGATCCATATAAACAATCACTCTAGACCCCACATGATATGATCTGAATTTGTCAAAGGAAAATACCACAACAAGTAGCTCTTTTTCCGTGGTGGCATAATTCATTAGAGCATCATCAAGTGTCTTGCTTGCATAATAAATCACGTGCATGCGCTTTTCCTTCTTCTGTCCCAAAACAGCACCCACAGCATAGTCACTAGCATCACACATAAGCTCAAACGACAAGCTCCAATCAGGGGCTGACATGATAGGTGCAGAAGTAAGTTCCTTCTTCAACCTGTTTAAAGCAACAAGACAACTCTCATCAAAATCAAATCCACTATCTTTTTTAAGTAAATTACAAAGAGGCCGAGAAATTTTAGAAAAATCCTTAATAAAATGACGGTAAAAACTGGTGTGTCCAAGGAAACTTCTAATTCCCTTCACAGATGAAGGTGGTGGCAATTTCTCAATCACTTCAATTTTCGCCCTGTCAACCTCAATGCCTTTACTAGAAATCTTATTCCCAAGCACAATACCATCCTTTACCATAAAATGGCACTTCTGCCAATTAAGAACAAGATTAGTTTCTTCGCATCTCTACAACACTTGAGATAAATTCGTTAAACAAGTATCAAAGGAAGAACCATATACAGTGAAGTCATCCATGAAGACTTCCATGGTTTTTCCTACATAATCTGAGAAGATAGCAGTCATAAGTCGCTAAAAAGTAGATGGGCCATTACACAAATCAAAGGGTAGCCTACGATATACAAAAGTACCATATGGACAAGTAAAGGTTGTCTTTTCTTGATCCTCGGGAGCAATGGGAATTTGAAAATATCCCGAGTATCCATCTAGAAAATTATAATACTCATTACCCGCAAGTCTTTCAAGCATTTGATCAATAAATAGGAGGGGAAAGTTATCTTTGTGAGTAGCGTTATTTAACTTCCTATAATCAATACAAACTCTCCAACATGTTACTGTCCTAGTGGGGATTAACTCATTTTTTCATTATACACGACAGTCATCCCACCCTTCTTAGGCACAACATGTATTGGACAAACCCATTTATTGTGAGGAACATAATATATAATGTCAGCATATAACAACTTAGTTATCTCTTTCTTAACCACATCTTGCAAATTAGGATTCAATCTTCTTTGTCCCTCAATCACAGGTTTATGATTATCTTCTTAAGAAATCCTATGCATGCAAAGAGCGGGGCTAATTCCCTTAAGATCTTTAATTTTCCAACCAATTGATGATTTAAATGTTCGAAGCACATGTAACAACTTATCAAGTTCATCATCGTTAAGCAAATAAGACACTATCACAGGATATGTATCATTATCACCAAGAAAAGCGTACCTTAGATTAGAAGGGAGAGGTTTAAGTTCTACCTGTTGTGCCTCTGAAATTAAAAGTGCCATTTTTTGGCATACCTGTATCCTGCACAGCAATTGTAAGCGAATCTCCATCTTCTTTGTCATCTAAAGATTGTTCCTCTTCCGACAAGTCTGCATCTTCATGCTTTAAGATCTCATCCACTACATCAATAGTGAAATATGTAGCATCAAATGAAGGCATCTTCATAGCTTTGTTGAGATCAAACTCAACCTTGTCTTCACCAACATCCAACGTCAATTTCCCAGCTTTTACATCAATTGTAGTTCCGGAAGTAGCCAAGAATGGCCTTCCCAAGATAATGGGCACCTCAACATCTTCATCCATCTCTAATACCAAAAAATCACAAGGGATAAAAAATTTATCCACTTTAACCAGTACATCTTCAATGATACCCAAAGGATACTTGACAGTACGATCGGCCAGCTGAAGTGAGATTCTTGTCTTTTTGAGCTCTCCAAGACTATGTCTTCTACAAATGTAGTGTGGCATCAAACTCACACTAGCCCCTAAATCACATAAAGCTTTAATGTTCTCCATTTTTCTAATAGTGCACGACAAAGAGAAGCTTCCAGGATCCTTTAACTTCTGCGGAATAGATTTCTGTATGACTGCACTACACTCCGCATTTAGAGTAATAGTTTCCACATCCTCGAGTTTTCACTTTCTAGACAACATCTCCTTTAGAAATTTGGCATAGAGTGGCATTTGGGCCAAAACATCAGCAAAAGAGATATTTATATGCAATTGCCGAAAGATTTGTAAGAATTTCTCATACTGTTTCTCCAACTGCCTGTTATGCAATCTTTGTGGAAAAGGAATTGGAGGCACATATGGTTTTCCTGGAGCTTTCGGTGCAACTTCTTCTTTTTGCTCATCATCCAGCTTTTCTGAATTTTCGACTTCAGCCTCAATAATTTTCTCTTCTTTTGACATGACTTTCTCCTTGGGTTTGATAGCCTCAATTTCTGGTAATTCTCTTCCATTCCTTAAAGTGATAGCCTTGTAGTGCTCCTTACCATTTGGATCTGGTTGAGAAGGAAGTGATCCTTGCTCACGAACACCAACTTTATTAGCAATTTGGCCTATTTGAGTCTCCCACATCTTTTGAGACGATGCCATCTGATCAAGCCTTGACTCAACCTTTTCAAATTTGGTCTCTATATTGGCAAAGGCCCCAGTAGTTCCTTGTATCATTTTATTGAGTGCAACTTCCCAGTTGGCCGGTTCTTTTTTTTCCTTTGGCTGAGGTTGATATTGTTGTCCCTGATATTTCTGACGTGGCTGAAAACCTGGAGGTTGATTTTTCCTAGGAACTGCATATGATGGATTAGCAACATGATTGCTACTATAAGAAAGATTGTTATTTGGCCTCTGATTTTGATTGTAGTAGGAATTATTCTGAACAGGCCAAGATTGTCTTCCCTGAATGAAAGCTGCTTCTTCTGGAAATTGTGGCGCATAAGAATACTCACCAGCACTATAATCAGTGTATCCTTTCATTGCAGAAGAGATGGCATTAACATTTTCCCTTTGTCCACGTACCTCTTGAGTCAGAGCATCCAATTTAAGAGTGAGTAAATTCATCATCTCAGTATCTTGTGCTGATTTTACTGAGTTTGCACCATTAGGTGCCCAATCATAGTTATTCGATGTTAGTTGCTCGAGAAGTGCTTTTGCCTTGGTTACTGGTGATTTCTTAAAGTCTCATCCAGCCGCCACATCCAAACTCAAACAAACTTCTGTACTCAAGGACCCATAAAAAATACTCAAAAGCATCCACTCTGAATATCCATGATGTGGCCATTTTCTCAACAAAGACTTGTATCTCTCCCATGCCTGATATAAGCCTTTACCTGGTTTCGTCTTGAAACTCATAATGATTGCCCTCATTTGTTGAGTCTTGTATGAAGGATAATATTTTGACAAAAACTCAGTCGAGAGACTTTCCCAAGTCGCAACTATAGTATCTGGAAGTTGTTGAAACCATTCCAAAGCTCTTCCCTTTACAGAGTAAGGGAACATGTGAAGACGAATTTGATCTGCAGTCACTCCAGTGATTTTGAATGAACCACACATCTGCACAAAGCGTTCTAGATGACGGTGTGGATCCTCTCGCTCAATATCTCCTTCAAAAGTAGAGTTGCTCACCATTTGTATCAAGCTCAGATTAATAGTAAACTGAGCTGCATTAATCGTCAGAGTCTTATAAATGCAATTTGCGAGATTAGAATTCTCATGATCCCAAATAGAAGTTTCATCAGGATTGTCATTATTAGCAACTTGACAGTCACCCATCTTCTCTCTTTCTTTTCTTTGCTTAACCTCTTTCCTTAAAGCTCGAAAAGTGCGTTCGATTTCTGGGTCAAACTCCAAATTTCCCGCACTTATAGAACGTCGCATATAAGAGTTATAGCACCTGAAAAAAAATAAGATAGATCTTGGAAATAAATATGATAAAATCTAAACAATTAGAAATATCAACCTAAATTTAATATTGCTGCCTTCCCCGACAGCGGCACCAATTTGTTGAAGTAGTTTTCAGTGTTTCGTTCACAAGGAAGGACTAAATTTAATACTAGTTCAGGTTGTAATTCTTTTACTGTTTAGAAGTGAGAAGAATAATTGGGTTTGTGTTTTAAACTAATTTAAACTAATAATCAAATAGAATTAACGATTTAACGATGATAGAGAGAAATCCAGGAATAAGGATTCTTCATTGATAATAACGAATGTAGATCAACTGTGATATTAAAGTCTTATGCTCTTGCTAAAAACATTCCTCTAATAATTATATTGTTGTCTCCCAAGACACAATATAATGCCTACAACTACATATTGAAGTCACTCCCATGATCAATCAACATATAATTATAAACTGTTCAAGCCCATGGAATTTCAGTTTCATAACTTGCATATTAATCTCCCAATCAAATAATAGAATTATGTCTGTCATATCATAAACTAAAATTGCAATTCATCTCCTGATTCATTACAATTCCTAAAGATACAAATAAAGGGTTCGCGACTCCCTCAATTGTGTTAAGCACTCAACAGCAGATTAGCAAGGCAGAAAATACACAGTACAATCACACAATCATAGTCAACCAATGAATACTACCTAATTCCCAGATTATAGAATTAGTTACTCAAAATATATGAAGAAAACAAATATATATATAACCGAAACCATGATTACAAGAGTATAAAGTTAAGAAAGATACAACTTTACGAAATCTCTCAAACTTGGAGTGAATCCCTTCAATCCTTGCTCAAGTTCTCTCTCAGCTTCTCTCTCAATCCAATACACGCTACTCTCTCCTCTCTCCCTCAATAATCCTCTAAAACCTAATATATAAGTATTTTTAATTGTTTCCTAAAAAAAATATAAGTTGGATATTTATGAAATTCGTAGGCTGATTTGAAGGCCTCTTTCCGATCTGATCCAGTCCAAAATAAAATATTAGACCACCTCCAAACTGAAGATAATTCTTTTAGCTTCACGTGGACTGGTAGATGACCCAAATCTGACGTTCAGAACTCAAGTTAAGGCCCAAACACCGATTGTTGCGCAAGCCCTCCAACAATTTCGAATTTCCATATGATTTTAGCCCAAATAAGCCAAATCTCTTCCAACTTTGAGAATTATTATTTCCTGCCATTAAACACTAAAATAATATTACCCAAACAAATACAAAATCATATAAATATGCGGATAAAATCCTTTAGAATATATATAAATATATATTCTATAAAGTGTACCTGCTACCACATCAGGGTCTTGAGTAGTTGACCTTTTGATGCACTACCTCCCATACTATCTTGGGAAACACTTCTATAGTTCTTGGCAAAATGTCCTACCTTGCCACAATTATAACAGGTGACTTATGGATTTTCCACTTTACATTCTGACGCATAGTGTCCTTTCCGTCCATATTTGAAATATTCAATATTTGTTTTGCACACTCAACCATGCCTTTTACCATATTGCTTACACTCTAATATAGGCGACCTGGCCGACTTGACTTGGTTAGAACTGACTGAGGTGTTACTAGGCCGTCTCTGAGAAAAACTTTGTCTTCCAAGTCCCCTATCCTTAATCCTTCCAAACATTTTCTGAAACTTCTGACTAGATCCTTTTTGACCTGGTGTTCCTTCCACATCGTCTATTTTCCGCTTCTTATCTTCTTTTTCTCTAGCGGCTAACTTTTGATCACTCTCTATTATAATGGCTTCCTGAACTACCGAGGTGTAGGTCTTCAGTTGTAGAATTACAACTCCACTCCGAATTTCTGGTCTCAATCCTTGTTGAAACCTCTTTGATTTCTGAGCTTCATAGTGTACATAGTATGAAGCAAATCTAGCTAACTCCATAAACTTAGCCTCATACTCCGCTACACTTCTATCGCCTTGCTTTAATTCTAAGAAATCAACCTCTATTTGCTTTCGCATACAGTCAGGAAAATATATTTTTAAAATTAACTCGGTAAACCTAGCCCATGGAACAGGACCTGTTGGATATATTTGAGATGTCATGTCTAATATGTTTCATGTTTAGTTTTCAGATCTTAACTAACAGGAAATATCAGTTCTTACTGAAATCAGGACTTACTGAAAGTCAGGACTTAAGGATATCAGGACTTAGATTATCAGAAGATGGATATCAGAACTTAAGTACTGGAGGACTAACAGTTAAGGAAGGAAGCTGATTTACAGGAAAGAAGATCGAGACTAATACAAGAAGAAGATATGCATGGAAACAGTTAGAGGACTAGAAGAATTATATAAGATATCTGGTTGATATATTTTAGGAGACAGAATTATATTCCATATCAACTAGAAGTTATCTTGTAACTGTGTGTCTATAAACACAGACATAGGTTTACTCTATAGGAGTTATGATCATCGAGAAGATCATACAATTGTAACCTAGCAGCTCTCGTGATATTTGTTCATCACTGAGAGAGAACAGTTCCATTGTAACAGAGTTTATTATATCAAATACATCTGTTTTCTGTTACTTGTGCTTTAAATTGATTTGATTGTATTCTACACTGTATTCGACCCCCTTCTACAGTGTTGTGTGACCTAACAAGTGGTATCAGAGCCTCTTTGTTAACACACATACAGTAAAGATCCAAAACAATCATGTAAGGGAACATGTGGATGAAGGTATCAAAGTGCTATTGCTATGACAGGTAATCCAGTTCAACACTCAATGACAAAGCACATCAGCATTAGGTACCATTTCATAAGGGAACATGTGAATGAAGGTATAGTGGAATTACATTTTGTTCCAACAGATCAACAGCTAACAGATATCTTCAAAAAACCACTATGTGAAGCTACCTTTATAAGATTTGTAAACGAACTTGGAATGGTTTCAGGTTCTTTCTTTAAATGTGCTTAGTTTTTTGTTCTCATGCATCAGGCTTTATGATCAGTGTTTACAGATTGTATTATCTATATGTAATCTATGCTTAATTTGAAAATTCATTAAATGCTGATTGTTATCTGATGTGGATTTATATACTCTGATAAGTGTTTTGAAAGTTCTGTGGCTATTCAATCCAATGAGGATAACTGTGCTAGATACTGACCTAGTAGTCTTTAACATACGAGAAATCCCATGTTTGAATTAGTTGTTTATGTGGAAACTCATTAACACAAGCAGATTCTGATTTTGAGCTTAGTCAAGTTTACTCTGTATATCTTATTACTAAGTCACAAACTAGATTCTTGTTTCTTATCTGTCAAATTCTGATGTCAATAAATCTTAAGAATCGACTAAATGCTGATAAGCCTCACTTATCAAAAGAAAAGAAAAGAATAAAAGTCAGGTACTCCTTTGAGATCTAGAGTAAAAATATGAAAGGGAAGACCCAAGTGTATTGCTGGTATTAAGTAATATGCATTAGAAAAGTAAAAAAAATTCTTGGTGACTTTTCACACTCTATGATTACTGGAAAAATACTCTAATAACAGCATAAATTCTGATAAGCAGTCGTGACTCACTTACACTGAGAAGCCACTGTAAAAAGGAATTTCAAAAGATGCATAAAATGAGAACAAATAGTTGAGGTGGACTCCTGCATAAATTTGTTCTATAGTAGACATCATGACTGATGACAGATTTTAAGCATTTTTCTTAGTTATGCCTTATTTCTAAGATGTATTGAAGTTGATCAGACTTTAATCTTTATCTGATATTTTGCTGAATGCACACGCTTTCACTTCATATGAATGATGAAAATTACTGTGGTGATTAAGTTGTTTTTGACAAACAGTTAAGTGTCATTTGCATAAATTCTGAGGACAAGTTCTGATGAAAGTTCTGATGATTAAACTCTGAAGAAAACAAGTCAGTATTTGTATGAAGAATCACAAAAAAAGATATTAACTTTTTGAGTACAGAAGCCATGTTCTGATGACTGTTAAAATCTGATATAATTTAAGTTCTGATATTAAAACAGTCATATTTATATCAGAATAATTTGGGTGAGATAAAAACAGTCATAATCATTATGGGTTAGTGGTTAATGTGTATGTCCTGAAAACCACATGTGCACGGTAATTATTTCTTATTTTACGTGCCCATTAACTCCTGCTCTAACCGTTTATTGACTGTTCACAGGGTGCCAGGTGTAAAGTCTATCCCATTTTTTTAAAAATATAACTATTGAGTGGAGAAAGTATATATATGGGAGTTAAAAGATTTTCTAATCTTTTAATTACTTTTCTATTCTTAATCTCTTTTACTTTCTCTCTCACTCTAATATTCTCTGAAGTGTTTTCTTTCAGGACTTTTAACAAACACTTTGCAAACACTCTCTTTTTCACTTATTTTCTTACAGAGATGGCACCAAAAGACATAATTTTCAATGGGGCTAAGTTTGTTCCTAACAACTACTCTGCCGTTCTTAGCAAGGCTGAAGCTCCATCGGAACTTCACTTCATTCAGGATTTTCTCGCTAATGCTGATATTGGGTATGCTCTGACCCAACCTGATGCAGTTTCTGGAACTCAAGTGCTGGAGTTCTAGAGAAGTGGAGTATATGATGATGGTGGTGCTCAAGGGTCCCCAAGTATTATCTTTTCATCAAGGGAGGATGAGCATGTCGTGACATTGGCCACGGTTCGACAAGCACTGCAGCTACCTGAGAACTGCGTTTACTCTACTATTGAGGAGCTAGTTCTTCAAAATATGATGACCAGTGTGGGGTATGAAAAGACATTGGCAAAGCTGGATCAATTGAAGAGACCTTACATAAGGAGGGAATGGAGTTTCTTCTTTGACTGCATTACCAAGGCTTTTGCAAACAAATGTTCTAACTTCGATGCAATCCCCATATTCAGTCAATAAATCGGGTATGCTCTCATTAATCAAACTGATTTTGATTATGCAAGTGTTGTCTTAGGTTTCATTGGGGATAGGATGACAGAAGACATAAATACTGTTTATTTTGCTAGATTCTGTCAGCTTATTTATAGTTTTTGCTTTGATGATAAGCCTCAATCAGCTAGTGAATTAATTCCATGATTCAGACTAGCTAAAAGAGCTTTTAATGACTTATTAACTACTGATAATAAGAAGGTTGTGTTAAGACCCCTCCGAGTTCCTTTATCTGTCAAACACGCCTTAATAATCTATGATCCAGTTAAATACACAGCACTATATCCTGATGTCCAACCATTGGAACCTCAACCATCAACACCTACCACCTCTACACAAACACCTCAGACTTCTCAACCATCAGCACAAACAACCAGACCTTCATCTTCCAAAACTTCTACGAGGACAAAGTCTATTCCTCAACCTCCATAAAAGAGAAAGAAGAAGATTCTCAGAGATGAGTCTGAGAGTGAAGAGGAAATATTTGAAGCACGAGTTCATGAATCTGAACCTGTGATAATTGAAGCTGAGAATGTTACTTCTCAAAAAAAGAAAGCAGCTCAAAGTTCTGATACTTTGAAAAGGAAATCTGTAAATTCTGATGATGCTGAAGCAACTCCTTCATTGGCAAGGAGATTGAAGGCTAGGAGGTATTTGACCAAGGCTATATCAGAAGATACTGAAGATGTAATATCCGGGATATATCGTGTAATTATTTTTGATATTATTATATGTGCCCAGTATCTATTCTGTGAGTTAATTGTTAAGTGTTATCTGTACTTGAATATTCAAAAATAATATTAATTGAGTATTTTAATTTTTATATGTTCAAAATAAAATATAGATAATTATTATATCTTCCTAATTATTTTTATGTTGATTTATGGATTTATAAGAATCATATGAAATTTCTAAAATCATTTTCCGGGTAATTAAAATCTATTTTATAAAAACGGGAACCAACCGACGTCAACCGTTGTTACGTTTTTGGAACCCGAAACTCTTCCGAGAACTCCTTCCTAACCTAATTGTAATATTCCGAGCATTTTCCATGTTTCGACTTTTTCGGTCCCGGCGCAACATTTTCGATACAATATTCGTTTCGGTAAATCAATAAAACCCGTATTTTCGATAAACGGAAGCTTTTTATTAAACTATCCCAATTATCACTTCGTAATACGTAACCAGGCGCTGAGACCAAGACCGCAGTACAAATTGTACTGATTTGGATAATTATCCCGAAAACCGATACCGTTTGGATCAGTTTTTACAAATAAACGTACCGTTTTATATCCGGAATGATCCAACGGGATACAAATTTTCCATAATTATAAATAGCCTTTTACCGTATTTTATTTCGTATCAAAATCATTTGCAGATAGTTAATTATATAATTTTCAGAGAAAAGCCCTAATTTCTTAAAACTGTTCTAAGAATCAAACAGCAAAACGAAGGCGTTACCGATCTCTGTTTTCAAAGCTTGAGTAACCAAAACGAAGGATTTGAGGTGTTCTATCAGATTCTGAGCTTTGTTTCACTGCAGAAATCAAGGTTATTTTTCCAAAAAATTTATTTATTTTCGAATTTATTTTATTAAAAATATGAATTTTTGTTCGGATGATTGTTTGTATGATTTGATGATTGCATGTTGTAGAGCTTGTTTTCCTGATGATTTTCATATGTCATACGTCTGATTTGGAGTTCAATAACATGTTCAAATTTGAGTTTGATTTTCGAATTTCAAAATTAGGGTTTATAACCCGTATGAATGTTCTTAATTGAAATTTGGGGGTTTCTTATTCTGTGATAGATTGATGATGTGTTATAGTGGGTTGTGCTCTCTGTGAAATTTGCAATCTAGTCGTATAAGTTTCATGAACCAACGAGGTTTGTAGAGAAGGGAGTTGTGTTTTGAAGTTTTCCGATGTTCGCCGAAAACTGGAAAACTTCACGGCCAAATTCCGGCCAACTCAGGGATTGTTAGGATGAATTGATTGCATGGTTGTGTTCCTGATGTTGTGTAGATGTGATCTGGAGGTGTTGGTGGGGTGAGGACGCCGGGAACGTGTTCTCCGGCGAACCCGACTGTTTTCCGGCGAAGAGCTGGAAAATTACAGTTTGGTACCCCAACTTTTGAAAACGATGCAGTTAGGTCCCTGAGGTTTCCAGACTTTGCAAATTTAGGATTCCTGTTTATAAAATGTTTAAAAATCATATTTCTTATTTATTTTGATTATAAAAATTCGTTTTTAATTTCTGAAAATTCTAAAAATTATTATTTTAATTCCGAAAATTATTTTTTTATTCACAAATAAATCTGAATTAATTAGTTAATTAATTTCAGTTAATTTTAATTGATTAATTAGTCAATTAATTCGAAAATTAATTGATTAATTGATTTAATTAATTATTAATTGATTTTTAATTAATTATTTAATTAGATTTAATTAATTAAAAATAATTTAAAAATTCCGAAAAATAGTTTCGAGCTTTAAAATATTATTTTAAATTATTTCCAAGGCTCAATAATTATTCTAAAATTGTTTCGGAGCCAGAATTGGCCAACCGAACCCTGTTTATTATTCCGAAATTGATCCAACGACCCGTTTTAATTCCGAAAAATGTTTTAAAAATCATTTTAAATACCCGAAAGCATATTTATGACCCGAGACTTCTTTATAGATGATATGTCATTGATTACGTGATGTATTATGTGTTATATGTGACCTGTTATTTGACTATCGGTCTATATATTCGGTGTTTACTTGGTTATTGCATAGATTTCAATCCGTTAATCGGATTTGGGTAAAACGAAGGGTAGATAGAAGTATGTGTTGAATAGAATCCTGTGAGTTGATGATTGATAGATGCTTATGATATGTGAGCAGAAGAGGCAAGGCGTAGGAAAGGGAAACAGGTAGTTGAGGAGTAAGACGATTGTGATTGAAAACAAGTGCATGATAGTAAGCTAATATCAGGCAAGTGTTCTGGACTCTCTCGAGATATTGTAATTCTTGATAGTCTTGTTGACATTGCAAGTGCTTTGAAGCACGGAAATCTAAATCCTGATTTCAGTTATTGTTCTTGAGCTATGAACCATATTCTTTCTAATCCATTGATTATTGTATACCCAAACAAGAACCACAAATCTACGATACTACTCCACAAATACATACAAACTAAATACCAGACACTGAACTGAATTATTATATACTCAATCCATGATATCTTATGCTTTGAAAGACCAAATCCTTGAAACCCTGAAATGTTGTTTACTTTGTTATCCAATTCTTTCATTACCTAGCATTCAAGCTTTAAAAGTACCTTGTTGATCCTTACAAGGATTTAAACCCTTTCATTGTTAAACATTTATTATTGTTAATGATTTCGGTTATTGTTTATTATTGCATATTCTGTTATTATGTTAGAATTGGATTGTTTTTATAAAATTGTGGACCAGATTCGTGGTCAGACCATATAATGGTCAAGTTAGGCCAATGTGTGCCTTGGATCCAGTAGTTAGAGCAATGTTGTGTGCCTTGCTCGAGGTTAGTGCGTGACTGATCAGCAGCCTAACCTTGGTTTTTAAATTAAAAGTATAATATCCAATTCTAAATCATAATCCATTGTTCACTTGATATCATAAACATATTCACCTGATGATCATTATTCTCAGTTTTGTCATTGTGACTTGCTGAGCTAGTTAGCTCATTTGTGCGATGTTGTTTATATTCTTTCCAGTTAAAAAGGAACCAGTTGGTAAAGAGGATCCCCAGTCCAGCGCGAGAGCTAGGGGTTCAGGTTGAGAAAGCTGAGCTAGTAGGCTTCTTTTGGAATAATTTAAGTTTGTAAAAGTTTGTAATAATGTTTAATACTCAGTTTGAATTTGAAATAGTTGGGATTTGAACGGTTTGTAATGTATTAGTGTGTTTGGCTTGTGTGCATACTTTAACCTGTTGCGGTCCGTGGTGATTGGTAAGTAGGGTCATTGCATATATTATTATTATCTTTATTATTGTTATAAGCATGTTATAATTAAGGTGTTTGTGTGGACCCCAAACTTCTGACCCGGGTTTGGAGGGCGCCACAGGTTTGGTATCAGAGCTACAGGTTATAATCACTAACACAAGCCTAGGTTAACGGGAATGGGTAGAGGGTTAGGATTAGAAGTAAGGTATAGGATGATAGAACGTCGAGAGGTTGAGTGTTATGGTATAACCGGTATTAGTATAGTTTGCGTCGTGGTACGAGATTCTTATATTGCGATATGATTTCAGATAGCAGTAATGGCCGACTCTTTTATTCCCGTATCAGCTGATCACTCAGAGCCTTCAGTTGGAGCACCAGCATCGGATCCATGTCCTGTGATTCCACCAGCATTGGTTATTCTACCTCCACCGGTGTTGCAGCCCGTACCATTGCAGGCTATTTCACCTCCAGGCATGAGGCCACCTGTTAGAGGACCCCCACCTGCTGATTCAGGCTTTACTAGTCATTCAGTCACAGGAGTACCTTTCCAGTTCTCTCCCTATCCTGTTCCATATCATCAATTTGAGGCTTGCCTTATGGAGCAGCGATTCCTACAGGGTCAGATCCAGGAGTTATTGCATATCATGCGTACCAGGGAGATGGGGAGTGGTGAGAGGCGACTTAGGGAGAGGCTTCAGGCGTTTCGCAGAACAGCTGCTGTGAGGATTGCTGAGGCTACACATGAGGACATCACCCTTGATTTCCTAGTGGAGTGGGCTAAGTGGATCCTAGAGGAGTTTGAGGAGATAGGAGGTCCAGATTTGCCATGAGTTAGAGATTCTGAGATGGAGATGCTGAGCAGTGTTGTTATGGTTATGTAGTATGGACAGTAGTGTGTAGTGTGTATCAGAAGACTTTTGAGTTGTATTTATAGACTAGTGATGCTGACTAGTGAGTAGGTTGTTGTACCCTTTTTGCTTTTACTTTCGAAGCGTCTTTACGCTTGTACTACCCTAAAACTTTTGATCTATATATATCAGTACCTTTTTCCTTTCCAGCACTGTCATTTATTTAATTGCACCTGTTTTACCTTACCTTATTTATTGCACCAGTTATACCCTGTGATACCATGTGCCCTGTTTTCCATAACTGTGGATATTCTGTAAAGAAGCATGCAATTTATTTAGTCACAACTATTTTCAAAAAGAAATATTTATGTTTGCAAAACTATTCTTTTATGTAAAAGATTGATTCAAAAATTAAATAAGTTGATTGATTCTTTACAGAGAATGCCTCCCAGAAGAAATACCCGCACCAACACCCAGAATGAAGAAACCAACAACAATAATAACCAAGATGATACAACCCAGAATGTGAACCCAGGACCCATGGACCCAGCAATAGCCCAGATTCTTCAAATCTTGGCCCAACAAACAGTTCACCTGGCACAACAACAACAAAGACAGACCAATCCCCAGGTAACTTTCAAAACTTTCCAGGCAATAAACCCACCAGAATTCAAGGGTTCCTTAGAGCCAATTGAAGCAAATGTTTGGTTAAAAGAAATAGAAAAGGCATTTGCCTTAGTGAAAGTGAAAGAGGAATAGAAGGTTGAGTTTACAAGTTACTATCTGAAGAATGAGGCCACCTATTGGTGGGAAATGGTGAAGACATTGGAAGGCACATATGTTATTAGTTGGGAAAGGTTCAAGGAATTGTTTTTAGAAAAGTATTTTCCTCAGTTTGTTCAGGATCAAATGGAGCTGAAGTTTTTAGAGTTAAAGCAAGGGAATATGTTGGTAACAGATTATGAGGGGAAGTTTGAGGAATTGTCAAGGTATGTGCCGTCGTATGTTGATACTGATAGAAAGAAAGCTAAGAGATTCCAGCAAGGCTTGAAGCCATGAATCAGGGGGAAGGTAGCTATTTTTGAATTGGATACCTATGCCGGGGTTGTACAGAAGGCTATGATCGCAGAGACAGAGAGTGAGATGTTCCAGAAAGATAAGGAAAGCAAGAAAAGGAAAGTTGAGGGAAGTGAGGGTCAGTCACAAACAGGGAAGTTTCCAAATTTTAAGAAGGGCAAGTTTCAGCCAGGGAGAAATTTTAATTTCAGGAGACAAAATGCAGGAGACGGAGGCCAGGGCAATCGTCCAGCTAATGTGAATCAGCCGAATCAGTTGAGATTAACTTTTCCAGATTGTCAAGTTTGTGGAAAGAAGCATGGAGGAGTTTGTAACAAGTTGAATGTGATATGTTTTAAATGCAACCAGAAAGGGCACTACTCGAGGGAGTGCCGAAATCAGCCAACAAATAAGGATCAGCCTATCCGGAATCCAGCAGTGAAGGTTCCAGTCATTGGATTTACATGCTTTAAATGTGGGAAGCCAGGACATATGGCCAGGGATTGCAAGACACCAGCCCCAGTCAGTAATGCATTGAGAATTATGGGATCTACCCCAACAGTGAATGAGACTCCGAGGGCTAGAGTTTTTGACATGTCGGTGAAGGATGCGATCCAGGATACGGATGTCGTGGCAGGTACGCTTAATGTGAACTCTTTATGTGCCAAAGTGTTAATAGATTCGGGAGTAACTCGATCGTTTGTTTCACAAGATTTTGTTAGTAAATTAAATTGTCCAGTTGAGTGCTTAAATGAAATAATGACTGTGGAGTTAGCAAATCAAGAACGTGTAGCTGTGAATCAAGTTTGTGAGAATTGTGAGGTTGAGATTTTTGGTAGTAAGTTTTGTGTAGATTTGATACCATTTAAGTTAGGAGAATATGATGTGATATTAGGGATGGATTGGTTATCTAAGCATGATGCTCAGATAGATTGTCGAAATAAGAAAGTAATGGTGAAAATGCCAGACGAAAGAATAGTAACGTTCCAGGGACAGAAGCAGGTAAAGAAGTTCTTAACGATGATTCAAGCCAAGAAGTTACTACGGCAAGGATGCGAGCATTTCGTAGCATACGTGATTGACAAAAGTCAGGAGCCAGCAAAACTTGAAGATATCCCAGTAGTGAATGAATTTCTAGACGTATTTCCCGACGAATTGCCAGGACTTCCTCCAGATAGAGAAATTGAATTTGCGATCGACTTAGCACCTGGAACAGAACCAGTATCCAAGGCCCCGTACATAATGGCGCCTGTTGAGATGAAAGAGCTAGCAAAGCAATTGCAGGAATTGTTAGAGAAAGGAGTAATCAGACCCAGCGTATCCCCGTGGGGAGCCCCGGTATTATTTGTCAAGAAGAAAGATGGAAGCATGAGACTGTGCATCGACTATAGGGAGCTCAACAAGCTGACAATCAAGAAAAAGTATCCGTTACCCAGAATCGATGATTTGTTTGACCAATTGAAGGGAGCCAAGTACTTCTCCAAAATTGATTTAAGATCGGGATATCATCAACTAAAGATCAAGCCAGAAGATATACCAAAGACAGCCTTCAGAACAAGGTATGGACATTACGAGTTTTTAGTGATGTCTTTTGGATTGACCAATGCCCCAGCAGCGTTTATGGACCTGATGAATAGAATTTTCAAAGAGTATTTGGATAAGTTTGTTATTGTGTTTATAGACGATATTTTAATCTATTCAAAGACAGAAGATGATCATGCGGAACATGTGAGAACGGCTTTGGAGATTTTAAGGAAAAAGAAGTTATATGCTAAATTCTCGAAGTGTGAGTTTTGCCTACAAGAAGTTCAGTTCTTAGGACACATAGTCAGTAACGAAGGGATCAAAGTGGACCCGGTAAAGATCGAAGCAATTACGAGTTGGGAGAGACCGAGAACACCCACTGAGGTAAGAAGTTTCTTGGGATTGGCAGGATATTATCGACGATTCGTTCAGAATTTCTCAAGGATTGCCACCCCATTAACAAAGCTTACATGAAAGAATGAAAAGTTTATATAGAACGACAAGTGCGAAGAAAGTTTCCAGGAGTTGAAGCGGAGATTAATCACGGCACCTGTTTTGTCACTTCCAGACGATCAAGGGAATTTCATAATTTATAGCGATGCTTCTCATAAAGGATTAGGATGTGTTTTAATGCAGCACGAAAAGGTGATTGCGTATGCGTCAAGACAATTAAAACCACACGAACAAAAGTATCCTACTCATGACTTGGAGCTAGCAGCTATAGTTTTTGCTTTGAAGATTTGGAGACATTATTTGTATGGAGAAAAGTGTGAGATTTTCACGGATCATAAAAGTTTGAAATATATATTTACCCAGAAGGAACTTAATATGAGGCAAAGGAGATGGTTAGAATTGATCAAGGATTATGATTGCTCGATTAATTATCATCCCGGTAAGGCAAACGTGGTGGCAGACGCGTTAAGTCGGAAGGAAAAGTTAAATGAGTTATCAGTACCTGAGGATATATATAAGGAATTTCAGAAATTGGAATTGGAAATTAGAGTTGGCGAACCTGAGGAAGCGAAAGTGTACAGTATGACTTTCCAGCCGGAGTTGTTGGAGAAAATAAAGAAATGTCAGAAAGATGTAATGGATCAAGATATAAATCGTTTGGTAGGTGAAGAATTATGCACGTAGAAGGATGATCAAGGCATTTTGAGATTTTCATCTAGAATCTGGATTCCACCATTGACGGAGTTAAAGAATGAAATTTTACAAGAAGCACATAGTTCAAGATATTCCATCCATCCAGGGAGTACCAAAATGTACAGAGATTTAAAGAAGAATTATTGGTGGCCAGATATGAAGAGGGAAATTGCGAAATGGGTTAGCAAATGTTATACCTGTCAAAGAGTTAAAGCAGAACATCAAAGACCAAGCGGATTGCTACAGCCATTGGAGATTCCAGAGTGGAAGTGGGAATATATTACCATAGATTTCATAGTTGGATTACCAAGGACAAGGGCTAATCATGATGCCATTTGGGTTATAGTGGATAGACTTACCAAGTCAGCTCATTTTCTGCCTATAAATGAAAGATTTTCGCTCGACAAGTTGGTCCATATGTACCTAAAAGAAATTGCAGTTCGTCATGGAGTTCCAGTGTCTATCGTATCTGATCGAGATCCAAGGTTTAATTCAAGATTCTGGAAGAGTTTTCAAGAATGTTTGGGAACAAGACTGAATATGAGTACAGCTTATCACCCCCAAACGGATGGCCAAAGTGAAAGAACGATCCAGACAATCGAGGATATGTTACGTGTTTGTGCGATTGATTTCAAAGGAAGTTGGGATGAACATTTACCTCTGGTAGAGTTTGCTTACAACAACAGTTATCATGCCAGCATTGGAATGCCACCCTATGAAGCCCTTTATGGACGCAAATGTAGATCTCCAATATATTGGGACGAAGTAGGAGAACGCAAGATACTTGGACCTGAACTGGTACAGCAGACAAAGGAAGTTGTTGAACTTATCCAGAAAAGATTAATAGCTGCTCAAAATCATCAGAGGAAATATGCAGACCAATCAATGAAAGACATGGAATTTGAAGAAGGAAGCTTGGTATTACTGAAAGTATCACCATGGAAAGGACTAACGAGGTTTGGAAAGAAAGGGAAGCTAAGCCCAAGATATGTTGGACCTTTTGAGATCCTAAAGCTCGTTGGCAAAGTAGCTTACGAATTGGCATTACCTCCGCACATGGAGCACATTCACAATGTTATTCATGTATCAATGCTCAAGAAATATAATCCAGACTCCAGGCATGTAATAGAATATGAGCCAATAGAGCTTCAGGCAGATTTATCATATATAGAGAGTCCGATAGAGATTCTAGAGGCAAGAGAGAAAGTATTGAGAAATAAAGTGGTAAAGTTAGTAAGAGTATTGTGGAGAAACCCAAAGGTTGAAGAGTCAACCTGGGAATTAGAAAGTGATATGAGAGAAAAGTACCCTCATTTGTTTTCTTAGGAGATTCTGAGGACAGAATCCTTTTAAGGGGGGAAGGATGTAATATCCGGGATATATCGTGTAATTATTTTTGATATTATTATATGTGCCCAGTATCTATTCTGTGAGTTAATTGTTAAGTGTTATCTGTACTTGAATATTCAAAAATAATATTAATTGAGTATTTTAATTTTTATATGTTCAAAATAAAATATAGATAATTGTTATATCTTCCTAATTATTTTTATGTTGATTTATGGATTTATAAGAATCATATAAAATTTCTAAAATCTTTTTCCGGGTAATTAAAATCTATTTTATAAAAACGGGAACCAACCTACGTCAACCGTTGTTACGTTTTTGGAACCCGAAACTCTTTCGAGAAATCCTTCCTAACCTAATTGTAATATTCCGAGCATTTTCCATGTTTCGACTTTTTGGATCCGGCGTACGGTTTGTCCTGCGCGGGTCCCGGCGCAACATTTTCGATACAATATTCATTTCGGTAAATCAATTAAACCTGTATTTTCGATAAACGGGAGCTTTTTATTAAACTATCCCAATTATCACTTCGTAATACGTAACCAGGCGCTGAGACCAAGACCGCAGTACAAATTGTACTGATTTGGATAATTATCCCGAAAATCGATACCGTTTGGATCAGTTTTTACAAATAAATGTACCGTTTTATATCCGGAATGATCCAACGGGATACAAATTTTCCATAATTATAAATAGCCTTTTACCGTATTTTATTTCGTATCAAAATCATTTGCAGATAGTTAATTATATAATTTTCAGAGAAAAGCCCTAATTTCTTAAAACTGTTCTAAGAATCAAACAGCAAAACGAAGGCGTTACCGATCTCTGTTTTCAAAGCTTGAGTAACCAAAACGAAGGATTTGAGGTGTTCTATCAGATTCTGAGCTTTGTTTCACTGCAGAAATCAAGGTTATTTTTCCAAAAAATTTATTTATTTTCGAATTTATTTTATTAAAAATATGAATTTTTGTTCGGATGATTGTTTGTATGATTTGATGATTGCATGTTGTAGAGCTTGTTTTCCTGATGATTTTCATATGTCATACGTCTGATTTGGAGTTCAATAACATGTTCAAATTTGAGTTTGATTTTCGAATTTCAAAATTAGGGTTTATAACCCGTATGAATGTTCTTAATTGAAATTTGGGGGTTTCTTATTCTGTGATAGATTGATGATGTGTTATAGTGGGTTGTGTTCTCTGTGAAATTTGCAATCTAGTCGTATAAGTTTCATGAACCAACGAGGTCTGTAGAGAAGGGAGTTGTGTTTTGAAGTTTTCCGATGTTCGCCGAAAACTGGAAAACTTCACGGCCAAATTCCGGCCAACTCAGGGATTGTTAGGATGAATTGATTGCATGGTTGTGTTCCTGATGTTGTGTAGATGTGATCTGGAGGTGTTGGTGGGGTGAGGACGCCGGGAACGTGTTCTCCGGCGAACCCGACTGTTTTCCGGCGAAGAGCTGGAAAATTACAGTTTGGTACCCCAACTTTTGAAAACGATGCAGTTAGGTCCCTGAGGTTTCCAGACTTTGCAAATTTAGGATTCCTGTTTATAAAATGTTTAAAAATCATATTTCTTATTTATTTTGATTATAAAAATTCGTTTTTAATTTCTGAAAATTCTAAAAATTATTATTTTAATTCCGAAAATTATTTTTTTATTCACAAATAAATCTGAATTAATTAGTTAATTAATTTCAGTTAATTTTAATTGATTAATTAGTCAATTAATTCGAAAATTAATTGATTAATTGATTTAATTAATTATTAATTGATTTTTAATTAATTATTTAATTAGATTTAATTAATTAAAAATGATTTAAAAATTCCGAAAAATAGTTTCGAGCTTTAAAATATTATTCTAAATTATTTCCAAGGCTCGATAATTATTCTAAAATTGTTTCGGAGCCAGAATTGGCCAACCGAACCCTGTCTATCATTCCGAAATTGATCCAACGACCCGTTTTAATTCTGAAAAATGTTTTAAAAATCATTTTAAATACCCGAAAGCATATTTATGACCCGAGACTTCTTTATAGATGATATGTCATTGATTACGTGATGTATTATGTGTTATACGTGACCTGTTGTTTGACTATCGGTCTATATATTCGGTGTTTACTTGGTTATTGCATAGATTTTAATCCGTTAATCGGATTTGGGTAAAACGAAGGGTAGATAGAAGTATGTGTTGAATAGAATCCTGTGAGTTGATGATTGATAGATGCTTATGATATGTGAGCAGAAGAGGCAAGGCGTAGGAAAGGGAAACAGGTAGTTGAGGAGTAAGACGATTGTGATTGAAAGCAAGTGCAGGATAGTAAGCTAATATCAGGTAAGTGTTCTGAACTCTCTCGAGATATTGTAATTCTTGATAGTCTTGTTGACATTGCAAGTGCTTTGAAGCACGGAAACCTAAATCCTGATTTCAGTTATTGTTCTTGAGCTATGAACCATATTCTTTCTAATCTATTGATTATTGTATACCCAAACAAGAACCACAACTCTACGATACTACTCCACAAATACATTCAAACTAAATACCAGACACTGAACTGAATTATTATATACTCTATCCATGATATCTTATGCTTTGAAAGACCAAATCCTTGAAATCCTGAAACATTGTTTCCTTTGTTATCCAATTCTTTCATTACCCAGCATTCAAGCTTTAAAAATACCTTGTTGATCCTTACAAGGATTTAAACCCTTTCATTGTTAAACATTTATTGTTGTTAATGATTTCAGTTATTGTTTATTATTGCATATTCTATTATTATGTTAGAATTGGATTGTTTTTTATAAAATTGTGGACCAGATTCGTGGTCAGACCATATAATGGTCAAGTTAGGCCAATGTGTGCCTTGGATCCAGTAGTTAGAGCAATGTTGTGTGCCTTGCTCGAGGTTAGTGCGTGACTGATCAGCAACCTAACCTTGATTTTTAAATTAAAAGTATAATATCCAATTCTAAATCATAATCCATTGTTCACTTGATATCATAAACATATTCACCTGATGATCATTATTCTCAGTTTTGTCATTGTGACTTGCTGAGCTAGTTAGCTCATTTGTGCGATGTTGTTTATACTCTTTCCAGTTAAAAAGGAACCAGTTGATAAAGAGGATCCCCAGTCCAGCGCGAGAGCTAGGGGTTCAGGTTGAGAAAGCTGAGCTAGTAGGCTTCTTTTGGAATAATTTAAGTTTGTAAAAGTTTGTAATAATGTTTAATACTCAGTTTGAATTTGAAATAGTTGGGATTTGAACGGTTTGTAATATATTAGTGTGTTTGGCTTGTGTGCATACTTTAACCTGTTGCGGTCCGTGGTGATTGGTAAGTAGGGTCATTGCATATATTATTATTATCTTTATTATTGTTATAAGCATATCATAATTAAGGTGTTTGTGTGGACTCCAAACTTCTGACCCGGGTTTGGAGGGCGCCACAGAAGAAGCTGAGGAAGGGGATCAGGAATCTCTGATCTCATAAGAACCAATTATCATTAAAGCCCTTCCAGCTCAAGCCAAAGACACTGCTAATGACACAGTTGTTACCCCTCCTGTCTCTCCTATTAAAGCTACAGATGATGCTAAAGAACAAACTGATAATTCTGAAATAGATATTCATAATTTGAATATACCTGAAGTTCTTTATCTGGAAGCTCCATCTACATCAAAGCCACCAGCTCTGGAGATAAATTCTGCTGATCAGAATTTAGATGATGTTCATCCTGAATCTCCAGTTGCTTCACACACTGTTGAGCTCTCAAAAAAGAATGAGTCTTCCTCAAGTTCTGATGACAGTGTTTCTGTTGAGACTCCAGTACCTACTCTGAGCAAGGAAAAATTGGTGAAAAAATTTGTTGAAAAGGAAGCACTTATTCCTTGGGAGGATACTCAGAGAGGTGTTGAGTGGACCAAGAAGTGGAATGAATCAGATTTTATTCCATGTTCTAAAATTCTGACAGAGCATATTGCAAAAGCTGATGAGTTGCTCACAAATTCTGATTTCAAGACACAACTCAAGATCACAGCTCTGTCTACAAAACATCTTCAAGGTCTACATTCTTCTACTCATGAAAAGGTTGATACACGCAGGGAACAAGCTGATAAGTTCAATATACAGATCAAGCTTGAAAAGAACATGTATATCAGACCTATTTCTGGAAAAGTTGCAGCCATTGAGAAAACTCAAGAGAAGCAACATGCCCAAATTGCTGAGGTTCTGTTAATCAAGCTTCTTAGCAAGCTCAATTGGATGAAATCCAATCTTCATTTGAACTTCTTCTTTCTCTCTTACTTCCTGATGATGCCAAAAAGGGGGAAAAGGTAGTTAAGTCCAAATGCTCACCTACTCAAGAACTGAAGAGAAAGGATGATAAAGGTGATGACTAGGGAAACTCTGAAAAGAGCAGAGGTCAAAGAAAAGTTCAAGGAAAATCTTCTATTCAGAACAAGTCAAGTTCTGACGCTGTGAATGCTCAAATATTGAAGTCAAGTGGTGATAAGCAAATTCTGATGTCAAGTTCTGATATTCTGATTCAGTCTGGATCTGAAGACTCTCAGAAGTTTTTGCAAACTCTGAAGTTAAAGGGGAAGCAGACTACTGTTTATTATAAAGATCCTAAAATCCGGGCACTTGATGAAGAGATAGAAAGAAGATTATTTCTGAAACATAATCCAGGAATGGATTTAGAAACTCTCAAGGAGGAAGAAGCTAGATTTGCTGCTGAGAAGACAAATCCTAAGTCTAAAGCTTCTGATGCAAAGAAACCTCCAAGGCCTAAGGAAAAAGGGATTGTGATCAAGGAAAAGTCAAATTCTGAAACTTTAAAGTTCAAGACTAGATCACAGACTGAGAGTGATCCCAAAGACAGGGAAAGGAAACATTTATGAACCAACCAAGTCACTGGACTTGAAAACTTCTCAAGATCTGATGAAACCAGTGTGTAAAATGGTTCAAGTAACTGATGATAATCTTGTTGAAGATGAAACTGTTCAAATTCTGAAAAGAAGAAAGATAATTGAAGATTCTAAAACAACCTCTGACACTGCTCAAGTTGTTATTTAGAATAAAGGACAGGAAGGTACAGAAGAAACAACAAATTCTGATCAAGCTATCAAGACATCAACTACTAACAATGCTCAAGTTCATTTGGATAAAATGACAATTACTGATAAGAAGAAGCTGTTATGGAAGAAAGCTACTCCAGTTGAACCAAAATCCAATCTCATGATTAATTAATTTGCTACATTTGGGTTGAAAGCCAAGCAACCTAGAGATAGAGCTGGATTAGGTTCTGACGAAGAGAAGATTCAAAAAGGAGTAGAGGTTACTCTAAGAGATCCATTCATATTGACAGACAAACCATATGAACAAATCAAACAAAGGCACCTTGACAAGGTGTTGTCTGCTCAAGTTATAATTTATGCTCATGATAAGGAGAATCTAAAAGAGAAATTGATCTTATTTCTCAATGATGGAAGGACTTATAGATTAGCTGATACTGATGTATTAAAGAAGTCTATCAGAGAACTTCAACATATTCACTATCTTATGGAAGTAAAATCTGATGTTACAAGAAGATGGTCAGAATACATTTTGAAGGCTCAAAGAGATCTATTCAGAATCTCTGGTACAAAGATTTCTCATTACAGTCCAATGATTACTGAAAGTGATGGAAGAGAAATTCCTATGCTGAAGAATTCTGCTAAGGTGGAAGTTATTCTGAAAGAAAGATGCTTATGTTATAATGAAAACTCTTCACATTCTAGGGTTATCAGACTTGGTGATGGACTTGAAAGAACATCCATTCAAGCTCTCAGAACAACCATTTATCAAATTGGTGATAGTAAGGAAGAAGAACTGATGCAGGTCAAAGCACAGTTAGCTGAAGTTCTAAAGAAAGCTGAAGATAATCTGATAAATGATTTTGTTAAGAATCATTATGGATTCAGATTGATTCAGTGATATTGATAAAGCTGGATGTTTTGTAAGTTGTAATTAATAGTCTTATTAAACTCTTATTGCATTTGAAATTAAATGTTTTTGATATCATCAAATCTATTAACTTGGACATTCTTGCATAATTTACAAGTTAGGGGAGATTGTTGGATATATTTGAGATGTCATGTCTAATATGTTTCATGTTTAGTTTTCAGATCTTAACTAACAGGAAATATCAGTTCTTACTGAAATCAGGACTTACTGGAAGTCAGGACTTAAGGATATTAGGATTTAGATTATCAGAAGATAATATCAGAAGATGGATATCAGAACTTAAGTACTGGAGGACTAACAGTTAAGGAAGGAAGCTGATTTAAAGGAAAGAAGATCGAGACTAATACAAGAAGAAGATATGCATGGAAAGAGTTAGAGGACTAGAAGAATTATATAAGATATCTGGTTGATATATTTTAGGAGACAGAATTATATTCCATATAAACTAGAAGTTATCTTGTAACTGTGTGTCTATATAAACTCAGATATAGGTTTACTTTATAGGAGTTACGATCATCGAGAAGATTATACAATTGTAACCTAGCAGCTCTCGTGATATTTGTTCATCACTGAGAGAGAACAGTTCCATTGTAACAGAGTTTATTATATCGAATACATCTGTTTTCTGTTACTTGTGCTTTAAATCGATTTGATTGTATTCTACACTGTATTCAACCCCCTTCTACCGTATTGTGTGACCAAACAGGACCTTCTCCTTCTAATGCCCTAGTTGACTCTCACTAGTAATTTACTTTATTTTACAAGAAATAGCTTGCATAATTGGTATTAAAATTATCACTCACTTGGACAAGGTTGAAAGCTTTCTCCATTTCTTTTAACCATGGTCCAACAGCTACTGGATCAGTCTCACCCTTAAACTCAAGAGGTTTAACATTCTGGAAGGATTGAAAATTAACAGTCTGGTTCACTCCTTGATGTTGCTGCTGCATCAGTAGTTATTGTTGTGGGGCCCTCCAAACCCAGGTCAGAAGTTTGGGGTCCACAACACATACACACACCATATATAAACCTTTTTATAAAATAATATGTATGCAATGACCCTACTTTCCATAACCACGGATCACAACAGTTTAAAGTATGCCCACAAGACACAACCTTATTTATATTACAGACCTACCGAATCCCAATTTATTTATCTTACAACTGAAGTAAAACTTTATTACAAACTTTCAACATAAACTAAGTCAAACATCTCCTGCTAGCTTATTCCATCTCAACCTGGAAACCTAGCTCGCACACTTGTCTGGGGATCCTTGCTATCACTAATTTCCTTTTTAAGTGGAAATTAACATAAACAAATTTGCATGAGTGAGCTATCTAGCTCATGAAGTCATAATGACAACACTGAGATTAAACAATGATCAACTGAAATGATATGAGGAATCAAGTTTCCTGATAAGCAATGATTAAAATTGGATATTTACTTTTATTTTAAAAACCAAAGTTAGACTGCTGATCAGTCACGCACTAACCCCAAGTAAGGCTCTCAGCTTTGCTCTATATACTCGATCCAAGGCACATATTGGCCTATTATGACCACGAATCTGGCCCGACCACGAATCTGGTCCATATTTAAAAATAATCCTATTCTATAGTAACAACATGATAAACAATATAAATCAATAAAATGAATCATAAACAACCTTTATCTCGAGGCATAGGGTGATTCTTCATACCAGGGAAGTATAACAAGGTAAATATGAAGATTGGCTTACAGCCTAGGAAAGAATCAGAAAGTAGAAGACCAAGGGTTTAGTGGTTACAAGTATTGGTTTTCTAATATACAAGATATAAAGGTTCGTATGTTAAGCAATTCCATATCAGGGATCAGTATATGATATATATGTATTTGTGGACTAGTATCGTATATGTGTGGTTCGTATTTGAGAATTCAAAAATCAATGGTTTACAAAGAATAAGGCTTACGGCTCAAGATCAATAACAATAACCAGGGTTTAGGGTTAAGTACTTCAAAGTACTTGCAATATAACAAGAATGAACATAAATACTTTCAACATATATGATGAGAGTTTGAAGATATTTGCAATACATTATAAGAAAGAGCAGAAGCACTTGCCTTATCAATCCTCTTTTACTTTACTTGTACTCATCTATTGATTCTCATTTACTGACCACATGCTTTCCCTTTCTACGCCTCGCTTCCTCTTGATTTCTGAACCAAAATGGATAGTTGATTCTAATAGAGCTTTTCAAGAGCTTCAATTCGGTATATGGCATGCTTGATTCCGAGTTCGATAACGCTTTCATTTTTAAGATCAATTCTCAAGAACACTATGGTTTTACGGGGTTTTCTTTGTAAATTATCGGTTTTAACTGTTCGATTATGATTATACGAATAAAATGAATTAAGCAAAAGGCTATTTATATTTATAGAATATTAATACCCGTTGGATCCTATTGGATCGAAAAATAAGTTACTTAGCCGCTAAGTAACTACAAAAACGATCCAATTTCATACCCGTTTTGGATAATTATCAAAACTGGGCTTCTTATAAAACACTTAATACGAAAATAATGTAAAGATATCTCGTCTTTCGAGGATATGGGTTTTATTGATCTATCGAAATGATTATTGTATCGAAAATTTTGCGTAGGGACTCGTACGGGTCAAACCGTACTCCGGATCGAAAAGGTCAAAACACGGAAAATGTCCGGAATAATCAGATTAGGTTAGGAAGGAGTTTTTCGAAGAGTTTCGGGTTGTAAAAACATAAAAAAGGTTGAAGTTGGATGATTCCCAGTTTTATAAAATAGTTTTATAATTATTCAGAAAATAAATATTAAATTCATAAATCATTTTAAAATCATATAACAATCCAAAAATTGCCAGAAAAATATCACAATTATCTATATTTTATTCTGGGCATAATAAAATTAACATACTCTTATTTTATCACATATAAATATCTAAGTATAAATATCAATGGCAATCATCAGATAATTCACCAAAATTCACGTAATAATCACATAATAATCATTTATTGATAAAAATAATTACACGTTATGTCCCCGATATTACATCCTTCCCCCCTTAAAAGGATTTTGTCCTCAGAATCTCCTAAGTAAACAACTGAGGGTACTTTTCTTGTATATCACTTTCTAACTCCCAGGTTGACTCTTCAACCTTTAGGTTTCTCCACAGTACTGTTACTAAATTTACAAATTTATTTCTCAATACCTTTTCTTTCCTTTCTAGAATCTCTATTAGATTCTCTCTGCCTGAAGTTCTATCGGCTCATACTCGATTACATGCCTAGAATCTGGATTGTACTTCTTAAGCATCGATACGTGAAATACGTTATGAATGTGCTCCATGTAACGCCAATTTGTATGCTACCTTATGGACACGTTTTAAAATTCCAAAAGGTCCAACATATCTAGGACTCAGCTTTCCTTTCTTTCCAAATCTCGACAATCCTTTCCATGGTGATACCTTCAGTAACACTGGTTCTCCTTCTTTGAATTCCATATCCTTCCTGGATTGATCTGCTTTTTTCCTTTGTCGATCTTGTGCTGCAATTAACCTTTTCTGAATAACCTCGACAACTTCTTTCGTCTGTTGCATCAATTTGGGTCCTAGTATTTTACGTTCTCCAACTTCATCCCAATATACTGGTGATCGACATTTACGCCCATAAAGAGCTTCGTAGGGAGGCATTCCGATACTGGCGTGATAACTGTTATTGTAAGAAAATTCCACTAAGGGCAAATGCTCATCACAGCTTCCTTTGAAATCAATGGCACAAACAAGTAACATATCTTCAATCGTCTGGATCGTTCTCTCGCTTTGGCCGTCAGTCTGTGGATAGTAAGCTGTACTCATATTCAATTTAGATCCCAAGCATTCTTGAAAACTTCTCCAAAACCTTGAATTGAATCGTTGATCTCGATCAGATACAATAAACACAGGGACTCCATGACGAACTACTAGTTTCTTTAAATACATGTGAACCAACTTGTCCAACGAGAATCTTTCATTAATAGGCAAGAAATGAGATGATTTGGTTGGTCTGTCCACTACAACCCAAATGGCGTCGTGGTTCACTTTCGTCCCTGGTAATCCAACTATAAAATCCATAGTAATGTACTCCCATTTCCATTCTGGAATTTCTAACGGTTGTAATAATCCGCTTGGTCTTTGGTGCTATGCCTTAACTCTTTGACATGTGTAACATTTGCTAACCTATTCCACAATTTCTCTTTACATATCTGGCCACCAATAATTCTCTTTTAAATCTCTATACATCTTGGTACTTCCTGGATGGATGGAATACCTTGAGTTGTGAGCATCCTGTAGAAATTCATTTTTCAACTCGGCTACTGGTGGAATCCAAAATCTGGAGGAAAATCTGAGAATACCTTGATCATCCTTTTGAGTGAATAATTCTTCTCCAACCAATCGACTAATATCTTGATCCATGATTTCCTCTTGACATTTTCTTATCTTTTCTAACAAATCTGGCTGAAAAGTCATATTATACATCTTTGCTTCATTAGGCTTACAAAGTCTGACTTCCAATTCCGACTTCTGAAATTCCTTGTATAACTCTTCAGGTACTTTTAACACGTTCAATCTTTCCTTTCTGTTCAACGCATCTGCCACCACATTTGCTTTCCCTGGGTGATAGTTAATCGTGCAATCATAGTCGTTGATCAGCTCCAACCATCTTCTTTGTCTCATGTTGAGTTCCTTTTGCATGAATATATACTTTAAACTCTTATGATCCGTATAAATCTCGCATCTTTTTCCATATAGATAATGTCTCCAAATCTTTAAGGAGATTACTATTGCTGCTAGTTCCAAGTCATGAGTAGGATACTTCTGCTCATGAGGTTTCAGTTGTCTAGACGTATGTGTAATAACTTTATCATGCTGCATCAAAACACAACCTAATCCCTTATGAGAAGCATCACTATAGATTTCAAAATTTCCTTGATCATCTGGAAGTGATAAAACAGGTGCCGTGATCAATCTCTTCTTCAATTCCTAGAAACTTTCTTTACACTTCTCGTTCCATATAAACTTCTCATTTTTCCTAGTAAGCTTCGTCAAAGGCGTCATAATTTTTGAGAAATCTTGAACAAATCTTCGATATTATCCCGCTAATCCTATGAAACTTATCACTTATGTTGGTTTTTTGGCCTTTCCCAATTCATAATAGCTTCAATATTTGTTGGGTCTACATCCCTTCATCACTTACTATATGTCCTAAGAATTGAACTTCTTTTAACTAAAACTCACACTTTAAAAATTTGGCATACAATTTCTCTATTCTCAAAATTTCTAAAGATATCCTTAAATGCTCCGCATGGTCTTCCATTGACCTTGAGTAGATCAAAATATCATCGATAAACACAATTACAAACTTGTCCAAATATTCCTTAAAAATTATGTTGATTAAGTCCATAAATGCGGCTGGGGCATTTGTCAATCCAAAAGACATCACTAAGAATTCATAACGACCGTACCTTGTTCTGAAAGTTATCTTTGGTATATCCTCGGGTTTAATCTTTAGTTGGTGATATCCAGATCTCTGATCAATCTTAGAGAAATGCTTGGCTCCTTCCAGCTGTCCAAACAAATCGTCGATTCGAGGTAATGGGTACTTGTTCTTAATCGTAAGCTTATTAAGTTCTCGATAGTCGATGCATAACCTCATGCTTCCGTCTTTCTTCTTAACAAATAGTACCGGTGCACCCCATGGGGATACACTGGGTCGAATCACTCATTTCTCTAATAACTGTTGCAGTTGCTTTTGTAATATCTGGGATATATCGTGTAATTATTTTTGCTAATAAATAAATATTATGCATGTTTGGTATTTATTCTGTGAATTATGTGTTAAGTGATATATGTGTTTGGATGTTTAAAATTGATATAATTTGAGTATTTTAATTTTTATATGTCCAAAATAAAATATAGATAATTGTCATATCTTCCTATTTATTTTTATGTTGATTTGTGATTTTATAGGAAATTTATGGATTTAATACATTCTTTTTCCGAGTATTTATAAACTATTTTATATAATCGGGAACCAGCCGACTTCACCCGTTTTTACGTTTTATAACCCGAAACTCTTCCAAGAACTCCTTCCTAACCTAATTGCAATATTCCGAGCATTTTCCATGTTTTGACTTTTTCGATCCGGCGTATGGTTTGTCCTGTGCGGGACTCGGCGCAATATTTTCGATATAAAATTTGTTTTAGTAAATCAATAAAACTCGTATTTTCGATAAACATGATCTTTTTATTAAACCATTATAATTATTACCTCGTAATACATGTAACCAGGCGCTGAGACCAAGACCGCAGTACAAATTGTACAGATTTGGATAATTATCCCGAAACCGGTACCGTTTTGGATCTGTTTTTATAAATAAACGTACTATTTATATCCAGAATGATCCAACGGGATACTATTTTTTAGTAAATATAAATAGCCCTTACCGTAATTATTTCCGTACCGAAAATCATTTACAAACCGGTAAAATCTTTATAAAACAGAGAAAATACTATTGATTTTGGTTATTTATATTTACCGAAACGTAATTTGGATTCCGTTTGGATTCCACCAGTAACGGAGTTGAAGAATGAAATTTTGCAGGATGCTCATAATTTAAGATATTCAATCCACCCAGGAAGTACCAAGATGTACAGAGATTTAAAGGAAAATTATTTGTGGCCGGATATGAAGAGGGAGATTGCAAAATGGGTTAAAAGATGTTATACATGTCAGAGAGTTAAAGCAGAGCATCAGAGACCAAGTGGATTGTTGCAGCCATTAAAGATTCCAGAGTGGAAGTGGGAGCACATTGCCATGGATTTCATATTCGGATTACCAAGGACAAAATCCAATCACGATGCCATTTAGGTTATAGTGGACAGACTTACCAAATCAGCTCATTTCTTGTCTATAAATGAAAGATTTTAACTAGACAAGCTAGTCCATATGTACCTGAAAGAAATCGTAGTTCGTCATGGAGTTCATGTGTTTATCGTATCCGATCGAGATCCAAGATTTAATTCAAGATTTTGGAAAAGTTTTCAAGAATGTTTAGGAACAAGACGGAATATGAGTACGGCTTACCATCCACAGACGGACTGCCAAAGTGAACGAACGATTCAGACAATTGAAGACATGTTGCGCGTTTGCGCTATTGATTTCAAAGGAAATTGGGACGAGCATTTACCATTGGTAGAATTTGCTTACAACAACAGTTATCATGCCAGTATTGGGATGCCACCCTATGAAGCTCTTTATGGATGCAAATGTCGATCTCCCGTATATTGGGATGAAGTAGGAGAACGCAAAATACTTGGGCCTGAATTGGTACAATAGACAAAGAAAGTTGTTGAAGTTATTCAGAAGAGATTAATAGCATCACAAGACCGTCAAAGGAAGTACGCAGACCAATCAAGCCAAGATATGGAATTCGAAGAAGCAAATCTGGTATTGCTAAAAGTATCATCGTGGAAGGGATTGACAAGATTTGGGAAGAAAGGAAAACTGAGCCCTAGACATGTCGGACCTTTTGAGATTTGAAGCATGTTGGCAAAGTAGCTTACGAGTTGGCGTTACCCCCGTACACGGAGCACATTCACAATGTTTTTCGCGTATTGATGCTTAAGAAGTATAATCCAGACTCCAGGCATGTAATCGAATACGAGCCAATAGAACTTCAAGCAGATTTGTCGTAAGTAGAGAATCCGATAGAGATTCTAGAAGAAAGAGAGAAAGTGTTAAGAAATAAAGTGGTAAAGTTAGTAAGAGTACTGTGGAAAAACCCAAAGGTTGAAGAATCAACCTGGGAGTTAGAAAGTGATATGAAAGAAAAGTACCCTCATTTGTTTTCTTAGGAGATTCTGAGGACAGAATCCTTTTAAGGGGGGAAGGATGTAATATCTGAGATATATCGTGTAATTATTTTTGCTAATAAATAAATATTATGCATGTTCAGTATTTATTCTGTGAATTATTTGTTAAGTGATATATGTGTTTGGATGTTTAAAATTGATATAATTTGAGTATTTTAATTTTTATATATCCAAAATAAAATATAGATAATTGTCATATCTTCCTATTTATTTTTATGTTGATTTGTGATTTTATAGGAAATTTATGGATTTAATACATTCTTTTTTCGAGTATTTATAAACTATTTTATATAATCGGGAACCTGCCGACTTCACCCGTTTTTACGTTTTTATAACCCGAAACTCTTCCGAGAACTCCTTCCTAACCTAATGGCAATATTCCGAGCATTTTCCATGTTTCGACTTTTTCGATCCGGCGTACGGTTTGTCCTGTGCGGGTCCGGGTGTAATATTTTCGATACAAAATTTGTTTCGGTAAATCAATAAAACTCGTATTTTCAATAAACGGGATCTTTTTATTAAACTATTATAATTATCACCTTGTAATACGTTTAACCAGGCGCTGAGACCAAAACCGCAGTACAAATCGTACAGATTTGGATAATTATCCCGAAACCGGTACCGTTTTGGATCTGTTTTGATAAATAAACGTACTATTTTATATCCAGAATGATCCAACGTGATACTATTTTTCTGTAAATATAAATAGCCCTTACCGTAATTATTTCCGTACCGAAAATCATTTGCAAACTAGTAAAATCTTTATAAAACAGAGAAAATACTATATTTATATTTCGTTCTTCGTAATCCAACTCAAATTCGGAGGTGTTATCGATATCGGATTTTGGCGTGCATATACTCAAAACAAAGCTATTAATTTGTACTTTCAGAATTATCCATCAGAGTCACGGCAGAATCAAAGGTTAATTTCCTATAAACTAATTTATATTCGAATTTCTTGGAATTAAAATTTGGGTTTTGAGTTCGAGCAACTGTTTGTATGATTTGATGGTTGCATGTTATAGCTCTTCTCTTCCTGGTGATTTTGGTATGTCATATGATCAATTTAGAGTTCACTAACATGTTTAAATTAGGGTTTGAATCTCGAATTTTAAAATTAAGGGTTTATATTCATATGAATGTTCTTGATTAATTTTAGGGGTTTCTTAAATAGGGTTTAAAAGTCGTTGAGATTGGGTGGGTTTTGTTCCCCTTGAAATTTGGAATCGATTCGTATATAGCTTGCAAATAGACGTTGTCTGTAGAAGGAGTATTATTAATTCGAAGTTTCACCGGATTATAATATAACCGAAGGCGTTCATATTTTTCGGACAAAAATCAGGTCGAATCGTTACGTTGTTGATTTTACTGATGGATTTGAGTTCCTAGCATCACGTTCTACGTTTCCCCGTTTGTTTGGTCGTGTTCTGGGCTGTTATGAAGCTCGCCGGAAAGCTTCAAGTCGCCGACAATGGCTGCACTGAGGACGTGGTGAAGGTGATGACAAAAGTGCAAAAAGGTCCCTGACCAGACCTTTCTGTGATATTGCAGAGTAGTCCCTCTATTTTAAAAACGTATAAAACTTATACTTTCGTTTTAAAATCTTATGAAAATAAGATTTCTATTTACAAAATTTTCGAATTTAGGATTTCTATTTATAAACTTTTCAAAAATAGGATTTCTTTTTATAAAATAATTTTTAAAATAGTTTTAATATTTTAAATTCCAAAAATCATTTATTTTAATTCTAAAATTCATTTTTAATTCAAAAATAAATCTAAATTACTTAATTAATTAATTTTAATTAATAATTATTAATTAATTGATCAATTAATTTAACTATTAATTGATTAATTATTTTAAGTATTTATTAATTGATTTTAATTAATTATTTAATTGGATTTAATTATATTAAAATAATTTAAAAATCCTGAAAAATAGTTTCGAGCTTTAAAATATTATTTTAAATTATTTTCAAGGCTCGATAATTAATATAAAATTATTTTAGAGTCAGATTTGAGTAATCAGACTATGTTTATTACCCGAAATTGATCCAACGACCCGTTTTGACTCCGAAAAATGTTTTAAAAATCATATTAAATACCTGAAAGAGTGTTTATGACTCGAGACCTCTTTATAAATGGAATTTAATTAGTTGTTTGATGTGCTACGTGTTATACATGACTTGTTTGTTGGACTACTGATCTATATGTTCGGTGTTTATTTATTTTTAGCGTAACTTTCAATCCGATAGTCGGATTTGGGTAAAACGAAGGGTAGATAGATGTGTATACCGAATAGAATCATATGAGTTAAGTATTGATAGATACTTATGATATGTGAGCAGAAGAGGCACGGCGTAGGAAAGGGAAACAGGTAGTCGAGAAGTAGGAGATTGTGATTGGAAATTGGTGAAGTATAGCAAGCTAGTACCAGACAAGTGTTCTGAACTTTCTCGAGATATTTTGTGAATAGCTGATAGCTCTGTCTTATATTGCAAGTTCTTTAAAGCACCAAACCCTAAACCTTGATTCCAGTTATTGATCTTTGAACCGTAAACCTTATTCTTTCTGAACCATTGATTACCGAATACCCGAATACGGACCACAGATATATGAAACTACTCCACAAATACATACAAACTAAATACTGAACACTGAACCAAGATTTGCTTATATACTCAAACCATTATACTTAATACATTGAAAGACCAAATCCTTTTAACCTTGAAACTTTGATTCTTTTGTTATCCGATTCTTTCACCAGCTGATAGCCATTCTTTGAAATTGCTATTTTGTTTCCTTGTGAAGGTTAAAACCCATCCCATGATTGAAATATCCCATGTTGATTATGATTCTGTTTATTGCTTTATATTGTTTATTCTGTTATTGTGATAGAATTGGATTATTTTATAAAATTGTGGACCAGATTCGTGGTCAGACAATATTGGTGGTCAAGTTAGGCCAATGTGTGCCTTGGATCCAATAACTAGAGCAAAGTTGTGTGCCTTGCTCGGGGTTAATGTGTGACTGATCAGCAGCCTAACCTTGGTTTTAAAATGAAAATTTAATATCCAATTCTGAATCATTATCCATTGTTCTCTTGACACCTCAAATCATTTCACTTCATTATTGTTTATTCTTAGTATTTTCAATGTGAATTGCTGAGCTAGTTAGCTCATTTGTGCAATTTTGTTTATGTTCTTTTCCAGTTAAGAAGAATCCTGTTGGTAGCGAGGATCCCCAATCCAGTGCGAGAGCTAGGGGTCCAGGTTGATCGAGTTAAGCTAGCTGACAGCTTTTGAGATAGTTTAAGTTTATAAAGTTTATAATGATGTTTAATATTCAGTTGTAATTTTGAATAGTTGGGATTTGGGCGTTTGTAGTATAAGTGTGCGTGTGTGGCTTGTGTACATACTTTAACCTGTTGCGGTCTGTGGTAGTTGGTAAGTAGGATCACTACATATTATTATTATCTTTATTATTGTTATAAGCAGGTTATCAATAAGGTGTGTGTGTGTGGACCCCAAACTTCTGACCCAAGTTTGGAGGGCGCCACAACTTTGCTAGTTCTTTCATTTCAACTGGCTCCATTCTCTATGGGGCCTTGGATACTGGTTCCGTTATAAGTGCTAAGTTGATCGCAAACTCAATTTCTGTATTTAAAGGAAGTCCTGGTAATTCTTCTGGAAACAAGTCTGGAAACTCATTTACCACTGGAATGTCTTACAATTTTGCTGGTTCCTGATTTCAATCTATCACATAAGTAATGAAATGCTCGCATCCTTGTCGTAGTAAATTCTTAGCTTGAATCATCATCAAGAACTTTTTTGCTTGCTTATGGCCTTTAACGTTACCACTTTCTCGTCTAGAGTCTTCAAGATTACCTTCTTATTACGAAATTCTATCTGAGCATCGTGCTTAGATAGCCAGTCCATTCCTAAAATAACGTCAAGCTCTCCTAACTTAAATGGTATTAAGTCTGCACCAAACTTATTACCAGAAATCTCACAGTCCTTATACACTTGATTAACAGATACACGCTCTTGATTTGCTAATTCTACCGTCATAATCTCACTTAATAATTTAACTGAACAATTCAACTTATCAATAAAATCTTAAGAAATAAGTGATCGAGTGGCTCCCGAATCTACTAGCACTTTAGCACATAAAGAATTCACGGTGAGCGTACCTGCCACAACATTAGTGTCGATAATAGCGTCCTTCACAAACATGTCATAAACTCTAGCTCTGGGAGGTTCATTCACTGTTGGAGTAGCTCCCACGATTCTCAGCGTATTATTAACTGGAACTGGTGTCTTGCAATCCCTTGCTATGTGTTTGGCTTTCCACACTTGAAACATGTAGATCTAATTGCTGGAACTTTGCCTGCTTGATTCCTGGCAGGCTGATCCTTGTTTGCTGGCTCTCTGGCTGGTTGATTACGGCATTCCCTTGAATAGTGCCCCCTCTGGTTCCATCTATAAAAAACCACATTCAACTTGTTGCAAACTCCATCATGCTTCTTTCCACATACTTGGCAGTCTGGTAGAACTGGTCTCTGCTGGGTTGGCCGGTTCCCAATGGCTGGACGATTACCTTGTCCTCCATTGCCTGCATTCTGTCTGTTAGAATTCCTTCTGGGCTAGAACTTTCCTTTCCTCTGATTAAAATTTAGAAACTTCCCTGCTTGGGATTGTCCTTCATTTCCTTCAAACTTCTTTTTCTTACTATCCTTCTTCTTTTGTGACATTTCACTCTCTATTTCTGCAATCATAGCCTTCCGCACAACTCCTGCATAGGTATCCAATTCAAATATGGCCACCTTCCCTCGGATCTATGGCTTAAGAACTTGTTGGAACCTCTAGGATTTCTTCCTATCAGTGTCCATATATGATGGTATAAACCTGGACAATTCTTCAAACTTACTTTCATAATCTACCACTGACATATTTCCCTGCTTTAACTCCAGAAATTTCAATTCCATTTGATCCTGAACAAACTGAGGGAAATACTTCTCTAAAATCAACTCTTTGAATCTATCCCACATAACATCAACTGTACCTTCTAATGTCTTGATAGTTTCCCACCAGTAGGTGGGTTCATTATTTAGGTAATAACTTGAAAACTTGGTTTTCCGCTCCTCTCTCACCATAACTAAGGCAAATGCCTTCTCAATTTCCTTCAACCAAACTCTTACCTCAATAGGATCTACTGAACCTTTAAATTCTGGTGGGTTCACAGCGTGAAAAGTCTTAAAGGTTACCTGAGGATTGGTCTGCCTCTGCTGTTGTTGAGTTAGGTGGACTGTTTGTTAGGCCAAGATCTAACGAATCTGGACTATATTTGGGTCTGTGGGACATGGATTGGCATTCTTGTTATTGTTGTCTTGATTGTTGTTGTTGGTTTCTTCATTCTAGTTAGTAGAACGGGTATTTCTTCTGGGAGACATTTTCTTTAAAGAATCAAACACTTATTTAGACTTTAAATCAAAACCCTTTTTATGAAAAGTTTTTGTAAAATAGAAATATCTCATTTTGAAAACATTTTCAATCGTTGAACTAAGTAAATTGCATGCTTCTTTACAGAATGTACACAATCAAGGGAATATGATGCTGATATATATATATATATATATGCAAATAAGATAAAACAAGTATAGTAGAGTAGATGACAATGCTTCAAAATAAAAGGTACTGATATATATATGCCCAAGTTTGGTAGTACAAGCGTGAAATGTTTTATTAAGAAAAAGGTGCAACAGGCCTAACTATTATTTAGGAAGTCTAGTTTATTTATACACCCACCAAAAGTTTGATAATACACATTATACACTATTATACATATATCAGCTATCACATTATTTCCGTCGTCTAGTTTCATGGAAACTCTGATCCACCAGGCCTCTCCAAATCCTCCAATACCTCTCATACCCACCCCATAAGAGCATCTGGGGCTGCATATTCGCAAGTAGCTCCATGAAGTCTAGCCTTAAGTATTCTTTGGGTTACCTGAATCTCATTCTGAAGCTCCCTCACATTCCTTTCAACATCTACATTTCTTATAATATGTTGTAGCTCCTGAATCTGAGCCAACATGGCTTCTTGCTCCAAAAGAAGAGCCTCATACTTATGGTAAGGAACAGAATATGGAGTAAACTGGAAAGATACACCCGCCACCGAATGTCTGGTAGAGACAGAATCAACAGGTGGGGGTCCTCGAATAGGTGGTCTCACACCATGAGGTGGAATAGCTCACAGTGGTGTAACTGTCACAACTGGTATTATAGCTAACACTGGTGGAATAGCAGGACGTAGATCAGATGATGACTTTGAACTGAAGGCTCTGAATGATCAGATGATATCGGGATAAAGGAATCTGCCATCGCTGCTATCTAAAAACTACGGTGCTAGATAAGAATCTCAAATCTCAACAGAATCGTACTAAAAACTACTATTTAGTCACATTCAACCTCTCGACGTCCTATTTTTCTATTTCATAATTCTAATCTCAACCCTCTACCCATTCCCGACAATCTCGGCTTTTGGCAGTGACTTTTAAACTGTAGCTCTGATACCAAACCTGTGGCGCCCTCCAAACTCGGGTCAGAAGTTTGGGGTCCACAACACATACACACACCATATATAAACATGTTTATGAAATAATATGCATGCAATGACCATACTTACCATAACCATGGATCGCAACAGTTTAAAGTATGCCCACAAGCCACAACCTTATTTATATTACAAACGTACCAAATCCCAATTTATTTATCTCACAACTGAAGTAAAACTTTATTACAAACTTTCAACACAAACTAAGTCAAACATTTTCTGCTAGCTTATTCCCTCTCAACCTGGAAACCTAGCTCGCACACTTGTCTGGGGATTCTTGCTATCACCAATTTCCTTTTTTAACTGGAAAAGAACATAAACAGATTTGCAAGAGTGAGCTAACTAGCTCAGCAAGTCATAAAGACAACACTGAGATTAAACAATGATCAACTCAAATGATATGAGGAATCAAGTATCCTGATAAGAAATGATTAGAATTGGATACTCACTTTTATTTTAAAAACCAAGGTTAGGCTGCTGATCAGTCAAGCACTAACCCCGAGCAAGGCTCACAGCTTTGCTCTATATACTGGATCCAAGGCACACATTGGCCTATTATGACCACGAATCTGGTCCGACCACGAATTTGGTCCATATTTAAAAATAATCCAATTCTATAGTAACAACATGATAAAAAATGTAAATCAATAAACTTAATCATAAACAAACTTTATCTCGAGGCATAGGGTGATTCTTAATCCCAAGGAAGTATAACAAGGTAAATATGAAGATTGGCTTCCAGCCTGGGAAAGAATCAGAAAGTAGAAGACCAAGGATTTAGTGGTTACAAGTATTGGTCTTCTATTATACAAGGTATAAAGGTTCGTATGTTAAGAAATTCCATATCAGGGATCAGTATGTGGTATATATGTATTTGTGGAGTAGTATCGTATATGTGTGGTTCGTATCCGAGAATTCAACAATCAATGGTTTACAAAGAATAAGGCTTACGGCTCAAGATTAATAACAATAATTAGGGTTTAGGGTTAAGTACTTCAAAGTACTTGCAATATAACAAGAATGAACAGAAATACTTTCAACATATATGAAGAGAGTTTGAAGATATTTGCAATACATTACAAGAAATAGCAGTAGCACTTGCCTTATCAATCCGCTTTTACTTTACTTGTGCTCGTCTATTGATTCTCACTTACTAACCATTTACTTTCCCTTTTTACGCCTCACTTTCTCTTGATTTCTAAACTGAAATGGATAGTTGATTCTGATAGAGCTTTTCGAGAGCTTCGATTCGGTATATGGCACACTTGATTCCAAGTTCGATAACGCTTTCATTTTTAAGTTCGATTCTCAAGAACGTGATGGTTTTACGAGTTTTTCTCTGTAAATATCGATTTAAACTGTTCGATTATGATTATACGAATAAAATGAAATAATAAAAAGGCTATATATTTATAGAATATTAATACCCGTTGGATCATATTGGATCAAAAAATAAGTTACTTAGCCGCTAAGTAATTGTAAAAATGATCTAATTTGATACCCATTTTGGATAATTATCAAAACCAGGCTTCTTATAAAATACTTTATACGAAAATAATGTAATAATATCCCGTCTTTCGAGGATACGGGTTTTATTGATCTATCGAAATGATTATCGTATCAAAAAATTTGCGCCGGGACTCGTACGGGTCAAACCGTGCTCCGGATTGAAAAAGTCAAAACACAGAAAATGTCTGGAATAATCAGATTAGGTTAGGAAAGAGTTTTTCAAAGAGTTTCGGGTTGTAAAAACGTAAAAATGGTTGAAGTTGGATGATTCCCGATTTTATAAAATAGTTTTATAATTATTCATAAAATAATTATTAAATTCATAAATCATTTTAAAATTATATAACAATCCAAAAATTTCTAGAAAAATATCACAATTATCTATATTTTATTCTGGACATAATAAAGTTAACATACTCTCATTTTATCATATATAAATAATTAAATATCAATTTCAATCATTAGATAATTCACCAAAATTTACGTAATAATCACATAATAATCATTTATTGATAAAAATAATTTCACGCTATGTCCCGAATACTACATCTGCTGCTGAATCTGTTGGATTAACTACTGCAGTTGTTGTTGCTGCTGGCGCCACAAATCTAGAATTTTGTTTATAGCTGGACCCTCAGCAAAAATACTACTATTCCTTTTAGACTGGGTAGATTTCTTGGGTGGCATTTCCTGAAATATTACAGTGGAATTATTCAAAAACATAACAAGAATGTATGATAGAAAATATCACCATTTAAATGGTGCACCTGTATCAAGAAAATATTGCCCAATCAAAATACCCATGTCATTATTATCAAAGTCCAGTTATAAAAGATATCCAGATTAATAACACTAGCAATAATAGCAATAATGATAGTAACAGAATCAACAACAATGCAGGAAAACTGGAATATAAAGTTACTAACATCATAGTATATCTTCTCAATACAGCAGCTAAACTAATTCGATACAAAACAAAATTGGGCTGGCTATAACTATCATAAGCTATATAAGGCAACTAGTAAGCCGAGTCAAATTTAAGGAATTCTGAACCCTACTGGGCACTCTAGTCCGAGGTTCAACCAACCATTCATCTAAAGGCGATTTCCTATCACCTGCAAGTGATTCACCAACCACTGAATTACTTTTCTAAGGCTGCAACTCTCGTCATTGGATCTTGAATCCTCTTTGCTGCCATTATTCTGAAATAGCAACCTGATATAGAACCTTTATTCCTCCAGAAAGTCAACTTTTGTTTGCCTTCTACAACTAAGATTGTCTAACTACAGAGGTTACTAATGAAATTCATTGCCATAGAACATGAAACGGAATTCTGAAATCAATGAATCAGTTATAAAGGAAGGAAAAATGAAGAATAAGCAAATATGACTGAGAGAAACCATACAAGTACATAAGATGGTCAGTCTTGGTACCTTATAGTTTACAACACATAACTAGGTGGTGTCCTACCCGACCTTTTGTCACACAGAAAAATAGTCAAACCATATGCATTGTCTGCCTTAATCAACCGATAGAATTGCTGAGGAAGGAAACAATGTTTAAATAGAAAATTTATAGGTAGGGAGGAGAATATGGATCATAATGAAATCAACATAGCCTTGGTTTTTCTTACTTTGAGTTTTGACCTTCTTGCGGGAAAACAAGCAACTTAGTAGGAGATAGACCATCATTCTGGGAAACAAAGTGCCTCAAGAAATGCGTATAAAGGTTCAAGATATAAATAATAGTATTGATCCCCATACACTACAAGACTTGGCTGTTATAGCAGCCGCCGACTACTATCATAACATGCTATCTGAACTTATCGAGGTTACACACTCGGTCCAGTAACATCACTGGACATGGAATACGCGATATTTAAGAATGGCATTGGTGTCTCTTCATCCAAAACATCAAGGGTCTACTCAAAAACTAAACTTTTATGATCAGATTCGTTCTCTCGAGAGGGAGAACTAGAAATTTATATCGGACATTGCAAATAATACATATATATGAGGGAGACACACTAAAAGTTAGGGCAGTTCCAGTCAAACCTTAATAGATGCCAGGGTTATGCCTTCGAAACCCTCGACTGGACTCTTAGACTCGCTCCTCTAATTGGGTTGCTGACTCACACCTTTATATAAACCTTTTTACACTCTTTTGAATCTAATCCTAACCTAAATCAAGGACTTGAACCTGTAGCTCTGATACCAATATGTGACGGCCTCAACCCCGGGGTCAGGAGTTGACGTCACGAACAACAACAACCACAAAATATAATACAACCAAAATCATTATTATTATAATATTACAACCCCTTTACCAAGATCTTTTTCAGGTTCAAGTATGATTTAGGCTACTCAACTATTACAATACCAAATTCATTTAAACAAACCTGACACATTTGTTTTACTACGACAACTCAACAGACCTACAACATGTCTGATATAACTACCTCACAAAAACTTCATAGAGGAGGAGCTGACTCTCTGCCCTGGCTACAATTAATAGTAGGTCTTCTACCAGGCACTCGATCTCTAAGCATCTGTAAGAGAGTAATATAGAGATATACACAACGATGAGCTAACGAATGCTTAGCAGTACTAGATATATGAATAAGCAGGTTATAGATTCCTTACCAAACGATTAAGTAAAACAGTTGGAATTATTTTTTAAAAATTGGAAACCGCATCATACTAGCATGATTTTCAAAACCAAACACAATATACGCAGAATAACGAAATTCAAACTTTGATTTTAGCATGTTATCCTTTTCTGAATAATTTGACTTTAAACATTTTCAAAATTGAAAAAATCAGTTCTATTGGACATTCAACAAGTGAAGATAGATGATCAGTCTATCATCACTGAACAGCGTCTAACGACCTTCTAGAATAAAGAATGTGTTCCGGAACTTAGGAGACTAGAAAGGTCTTCCCCATGCTGAACTAACCGGTTTATTGAGAATTATACCAGAGAACATTAACTAAAGAGATTAAAGAGAGTTGAATTATATATAAGACAAATATGGGATTCTAACTTCATTAAGTACTTCATTCAATAGCCTTTTTCGTTCTTAACCTTAACATGTAATGGTGATGACACTAATCAGATAACACGAAACTGATAAACGCCAACTTTTATTGCACGAATACCATACTACCAGACATCCACAAAAGAGATAGAAGCTAAATAGACACCAATTATATTGAGACCCTATATGTCTATAGAATTTGACAACATAATAGTTTAATGTACAAGTTATCTATCGTGATTACATAGGGCAAGTAAGATAGTTAAAACTACCTATGAGTCATGCATAACAATAACACATGAACATATGCTAGCATGGGAAGTTCTAAACCCTTAAATTCACTGTCACTTCATTAAGAATTAACACGCTATCTTATAAGTTCGCGACGCTCATAAGACGAATAAGCACAACCAATACTAGGTTATCATACAATCACTACACACTAAGGAATCAAAACAAATCAACTAAAGAAATCCATAAATAAATCCGCTAGAACCCCACGATAACGATTATCCCATAATCAGACTCATCATCAACGTAGGTTCCGATGAAAGCATGGTATAATAAAAGTAGTCTTTATAAATGAATAATAAACAAAGTACGAAATAAGAGTATAGGTTCACGAATAAGAAAACTAGCATCCAAAGTACAGCTTAGAACAAAGAATCATAAGTATAAACTAGATCTTCTTCGTCTTCGTTGAATCGTGCTAAAAAGGTCTTCTTACGCCTTCGCCTTGTGCCCCGGTACGTCTCTCTCCTGAAAACCATCTTTTATTTAGGTATATATAGCAGCCCATGCAAAGTAGAAGTCCTCCAATTAGAAGCCAAGTTGAATCAGGATTTTAACATCCCGACCCGGCGTGGCCACGCGCTTCATCTGCGCGGGCGCACTGCATCTCTGTAGTTTGGGCGCGGCCGCGCGCTATGACAGCGCGGCCGCGCGCTATGACAGCGCGGCCGCGCCGTGCTCCTGGAGAAAATTCCGCTTTTCTTGAATTCTTACTGCAATGAGTTGGTTTCCCGAGCTTTATTCCATGAACACCATCCTAACACCATATTAACAAAAAAATAATGCTAATTCACCTAAATTCTGTATTAATGCCTGAAATGAAAAAACACTAGAAAACACATTAAAAAACCAATAACTTGAGTCCAAATACACCAATTCAAAGCTTACTGGAGCGTTATAAAGTGTCATAAATGCCACTCAACATACCCCCAAACTTGAATCGATGCTTGTCCTCAAGCATAAACAGACTCAAAGAACAAGAAATAAAAATATATGAATGCAACTAAATGAATGCAACGATCTCCAATAGAATAATTAAACCAACCAACAAGCAATATCTCAACAAATGCAGTTATTCGCATAAAGATCAATCAAACCTTATAAATCAACCTACAAACCAGAGACGTGCGTGTGTGCAAATGCTTACAGATATACTAGCGCAACTAGATCAATAATCATGACTCACTACTCATCAAAGAAATTGCAAGGTTATAAATAAAATAAAAGCTAGACTCAAAATAACTTACAACACTTCAATTCTTATATTGGAGTTTATTATGGATTCATGCTTTTATTCACAACACAACAACACAAGTATGCTTATTTGACCGTGCAATGAGTGAGGTCCACAAAAGGCTTATACAATAGTACCATGTAACGAGTATTAGGTTAGCGGATCCCAGACTATGAAAGCCTTAGGTCACTAGGAACAAAGTTCCATACCCATTCGTGATCAATTATACATAACACTTTTTTTCTCTTTTCTTTTTTTTTTCTCTTTTTTTCTAAATTTCTGAACGAGTGTGTTTCGCTCCATCTCGTTCAACCCTAGATTACTCATATAAATATGAGTCGGCTACTAGCCATTTGACACCTAGCCACAACTAGCAATGAAATCCAATTTCTCCAATTTTTAAAAATTCCATGTTATTTTATCATTAAGAGAATATCCTAAATTCTAAATATAAACAAACGATTAAACCTCGACAAACAAATAAACCATGAGCACTCAAGAAACCTATAAGACTTAGTGAAATACAAGTGTCTATAACATGTAAATCAATTTGACAAGACTTAACATCACTAAATACGATATCACTACACTAGCATCAATATCACAAGTCAATTGGAAAAAATCATCTAAGGGATCATGTTATTATGCAAATGCATAAAACTTTATGAACAAATTATCATAAAAACTACCAAAATAAAATAAAAAAACTACCATGGCAAAAATATGCAACTATATGCACTAAAATATCATGAATATGCAAATTATATGAGACTCACACAAAACATATTCCTTCAACTACCCCCAAACTTAAAATATTCACTATCCTCAGTAAAATAGTAAGGAATCAGGCATACCTACTCGGAATCAGGATCATCACCCTCAACGGGTGGTATGTCAGGCGTGTCTGGAGGTGGATACACGGAATCCCCACCAAATACTGGCCAATGGATGTCAACAGTTGTGACTCTGAATACAGTCTCGAGTGTCTGGGATGTCATGCATCTCATGACATCCATCGCATCGCATCCATCCTCCTCACTAGACTCCTATACTGCGCCATGCTCAAACCAACTCCAACATCTGCTCATGCCTCCTTCTGCTCCTGCTGCGATGGTCCAGCCTCATCACCTAGCTGAGATCTCCACGCAGTCCTGCTCAACTGAGCTTCCCCAGCAGCTGGCCTCCCATGAGGCAGATGGTCAAAAGAATAACCAAGCCCATTCAAATCAGGCTTGCCTCCATCCCACTCATGCATCGTAGCCAAAGTGGTATTGTCAATCGGAGAACTCGGAATCTGGAGTTGCTCGTGTGCTGGCCAATGAACACCAACTGCCACACACAGCTTCGTCATAACGGACGCATAGGGTATAGAACCCGTAGTAACTCCTCACAAGAACCTCAAAATACCCTGGTAAATAACCATCACAAGGTCCACATAGTCCCCCTGAAGAATACCCCACAAAAGACGAGCACGCTCCACAGTAATCTCATGCACATGAGATGATGGCATGATGTTAGCACAGATAAACGAATTCCATGCACGTGCAAACCTGTTCATGCACGAAGTTGGGAATGTGGAATAATCAGTCGTGCCCCTCTTGAACTTCCAATGAGTCTCAGGCACACACAGGGTAACAACAATCAAATTCAGATCAAAGTCCTCTAGAGTCTTATCGTTCCAGGTTTCCTGATCGGGCTTCCTCGCAGGTTGCTCAATCACCCTCCTTATCGCATCCGTACTATACTCCACCATCATCCCCCTAACCACAGTAAAACCATTCTTCTCCGCCTTTGCATTCGTATAGACCTCATGAACAACACTCATGGGCACAGCAGTGGGTGCCTCATAAAAAGCAACCCAACCCATCTCCAAGATCATCTCCAACAACTTACCATCCTTCCCCGATGGCAGAAAACCTTGATCCTTTGCTATAGGCTTTGAGAGAAGCCTCATATACTCTATTTCAGCTTCAGGAGTCGAAAACCTCGGCCTCACACCACCTGCACTCGAAGAATCAGTGGTGCTGCTACTTACTTGAGTTCTTTATCTCTTGGGTGCCATTGGGATTGAATAAGAGAGAATAAAAGATAAGTGTTTGAAAGAGAATTGTGTTTTGAGAATTTGTGAAGTGGTGGAGAAGTTTGTGTATAAGTGTATGTATATAGGATCTGAGGATTAGATTTGGAATAGAAGTGGGAATTGATTATGATAATAGTGGGAATAATGGGTTTCATTTGGAGAGGGAAATTTGGGATGTGGAAGAGTAAAATTCGGGTAGGAATTGATTTTAAATCAAAGTCCCCGATTTTCTCTTAAATTCTCAGCTGCTATTTTTTTTAAAATTCGGGGACCAGCGCGACTGCGCGCTAACTCAGCGCGGGCACGCCGTGTTTCTATTTTTTCAGCGCGACCGCCCCGCTAGGCAGTGCAGGTGCGCCGTGTCTCTGGATTTTCAGCGCGGGCGCGCCGTGCTACTGTAGTTGTCCCCTAATTTTTTTTATTTTTTGTGTTTTTCTCTTTTATTCTTGCTTCCTCTACCTACTAATGTACAAAAAACTTGGGTTGCCTCCCAAGGAGCGCTTGCTTTATGTCGTAAGCTTGACGTAGAAATGCGAGATCAAACAGACAATTAAACGGAACTAACCACCTCGCGATTTTCCATGTCACCATAGTAATGCTTCAACCTCTGACCATTTACCTTGAATGTTTGGCCCAGATCATTCTCAAAAATCTCCACCACTCCATGTGAAAACACAGTTTTGACAACAAACGGCCCTGACTACCTTGACTTCAACTTTCCAGGAAAAGGACGGAGACGAGAGTTGAACAGAAGAACTTGTTGCCCGACATAAATGACTTGAGTACTAGACCCCTATCGTGCCACCTCTTGAATTTCTCCTTATACATTTTATTTTTTCATATGCTTGAAGTCGAAACTCGTCGAGTTCATTCAATTGAAGTATCCTCTTCTTTCCAGCTGTATCCAAATCCAGATTCAATTTTTTCAAAGCCCAATACGCTTTATGCTCTAGCTCCACCGGTAAATGACACCCCGTAAACCAACTGAGATGGTGACATTCCCAATGGAGTCTTGTATGCTGTTCTATACGCCCAAATAGCCTCGTCAAGCTTCAAAGACCAATCTTTTCTTAATGGACACACAACCTTCTCTAAAATGCGCTTGATCTCTCTGTTAGATACCTCAGCTTGACCATTCGTCTGAGGATGATAAGTCGTAGCAATGTGATGATTCACATTATACCTTTACATCGTAGCAGTGAACTTGTGATTGCAGAAATTCGACCTCTCATCACTGATTATGAGTCTTGGAGTTCCAAATCTTGTGAATATCTGCTTGTGAAGAAAATTAAGCGCTACTTTTGCATCATTCGTTGTCAACGCCTTAACTTCAACCCATTTTGATACATAATCAACTGCCAACAAGATATACTGATTGTTACAAGATGAGACAAAAGGCCCCATGAAGTTAATTCCCCAAACATCGAAGACTTCAACCTCGAGAAGCACATCAAAAGGCATCTCATCCCTCTTGGACATATTACCTACACGTTGACACAGTCACATTTCAAAACAAACTGATGAGCATCTTTAAACAAAGTCGGCCAAGAGAAACCTGCTTGAAGAATACGAGCTGATGTCTTTTCTCCACCATAAAGTCCCCCATAAGCCATTGAGTGGCAATCTCGCAAGATCTTCCCCCCCCCATTTCACTGTAAGGAATACATCTCTTGATAATTTGGTCAGCTCCCTGTCGAAAAAGAAATGGCTCATCCCACATATACCACTTCACTTCATGCAGAAAGTTCTTCCTTTGAGCATATGTCAAGTCGGGAGGCATGATATTACTCACAAGGTAGTTCACAATGTCTGCAAACCACGGTTCGTCCTCTTGCACTCCAAATAGATGCTCATCGGGAAAAGACTCATTGATTAATGTCTTATCTTGTGAAGTAGAAATTGGATCCTCTAAACGCGAGAGATGATCGGCGACTTGATTTTCAGTCCCTTTTCTGTCCTTAATCTCTAACTCAAATTCCTGGAGTAAAAGAAGCCATCGAATCAATCTAGGCTTCGAATCCTTCTTCAAGATGAGATATCGAATGGCAGCGTGATCAATCTAGGCTTCGAGTCCTTGATGAACCGCTTGTAGAAGCCTGCATGGCCAAGAAAACTGCGAACTCCCTTAACAAAAATTGGTGGAGGAAGATTCTCGATGACCCCCACTTTGGCTTTGTCCACCTCAAGACCCTTTCTTGAGACCTTGTGCCCAAGAATAATGCCCTGTCGCACCATAAAATGACATTTTTCCCAATTGAGAACCAAATTTGTCTAAATCACCTCTTGAGAACATCGCCTAGATTCTGCACTCATCAAATGAATGACCAAACACATAGAAATCGCTTATGAACACCTCCACATTATGACCAATCATATCAGAGAAGATAGCCATCATGCATCTTTGAAATGTGGTCGGTGCTCCACATAACCCTAAAGAAACTCTTCGAAAAGCGAAAGTACCAAAAGAGCACGTGAATGTAGTCATCTCCTGATCTTCTAGAGCAATGCAAATTTGATTATAACCAAAATAACCATCCAGAAGATAGTAGTACTCATGCCCATCCAATCTTTCCAGCATATGATTAATAAACGTCTTTTCTTGTGGCCTTGTTCAGCTTCCTATAATCCATGCAAACTCTCCACCCCATGACTGTTCGAGTAGGAATGAGCTCATTATTCTTATTAGCAACCACAGTGATAACTCATTTCTTTGGCACATATTGCACTGGTCTTACCCATGAACTGTCAAAAATATGATAGATGATCCCTGCATCCAGCCACTTAAGAATTTCCTTCTTCACAACTTCCTTCATGATTGGATTTAACCTTCTTTGTTGCTCAATAATAGGCTTGCTACCTTCCTCTAGCAGAATTTTATGCATACAATAAGAAGGGCTGATTCCCTTGATATCTGCTATCGTCCAACCAATTGCCTATTTGAATCCTCTAAGAATTCTCAAAAGCTTCTCCTCGTCGCTACCTGAAAGGTCAGATGCAATAATAACAGGCAGAGTAGATGCATCACCTAAAAATGCATACCTCAAATGTTCAGGTAAAGGCTTAAGCTCAAGAGTAGGAGCTTCCTCAATAGATGGCTTGAGGCGCTTAGGAGCTTTGTTCAACTCCTCCATTCCCAGAGATTCAAAAGGCATATCAATCTCCTCTTCTAGGGAGAAGCATTCAGAAATTGCAACTGCTCATCCCCTTCATCATCTTCACTATCAGAATTCCCCAATAAGGCCTTCTCTAAGGCATCAGACCTTAGCAACTGATCAAGTTCTGAAGTAACCACAGAATCAACCTACTCCACTTTTAAGCACTCCTCATTTTACGTAGGGAACTTCATGGCATTGAACACATTAAAAGTTACATCCGGATCCATCACTCGCATGGTGAGCTCACCCTTCTGCACATCTATCAAGGTTCATCCAGTAGCCAAGAAAGGTCTTCCCAAGATTATGGGAATCTTCTTATCCTCCTCGAAATCAAGAATTACAAAATCAGAAGGGAAGATGAGTTTATCCACCTTGACCAAGACATCCTCCACAATACCTCGCGGATATGTAATAGAACGATCGATCAACTGCAAAGTTATATAAGTAGGCTTTGGATCAGGAAAGTTCAACCTCTTCAAGATTGACAAGGGCATCAAATTGATGCTATCTCCCAAGTCACATAGACACTTGTTAAATGACACCTTTCCAATGGTGCATGGAATAGTGAAGCGTCCAGGATCTTTAAGCTTCGGAGGCAACTTTTGTTACAGCACAACACTGCATTCCTCTGTGAGAGCAACGGTCTCTAAGTCATCAAGTTTTACCTTCCTAGAGAGAATACCTTTCATGAACTTCGCGTAACTAGGCATTTGTTCAATAGTTTCAACAAAAGGTATGTTGATGTGAAGTTTCTTGAACACCTCCAGAAACTTCTTAAACTGCTTATCCAGCTTTTTCTTCTACAGCCTCTTAGGAAAAGGAGGTGGCGGATAGATCTGTTTCTCCCCTGTATTACCCTTATGAGGAGTGTGCTCAACAGAAGTCTTCCTTGGTTCCACTTTTACTTCCTTCTGCACTTCTTCTTCTTCCGCCTCAACTTCATATTCCGGAGTCTTAGTTTTTTCAGGATATGCAACCTTACCAGACCTCAATGTAATTACCTTAACATGCTCCTTAGCTTCCTTCTTTCCTGGCACTTCAGTATCACTCGGAAGCATGCCAGGTTGACGATTCAGTAATACATTAGCAATTTTCCCAACTGATTCTCCAAGGTCTTGATAGACACAGCTTGGATCTTGCACATGAGCCTCAACTCCTCCAATTCAGATTTTTCATTGGCTTGCAGTAACTGCTGAAGTTGAAGTTGTTGACTAGGGGTATATTACGGTTGCTGAAAACCAGGAGGGTTATACTGCTTTGCTGTGTATGGCTGATAAGATTATTACACCGCGTTCTGATTGTTACTCCAGCTAAAGTTAGGATGATTGCGGTTATTTGGATGATAAGTGGCCGGAGTTTGTTACTGTGATATCTGAAAGTTGCTCACAAATTGAGCTGATTCGCTAGAAATAGCACACTGCTCAGTTTCATGTGCTCCCGCACAAAGCTCAGAAACACTAGTGATTTGATTAACTCCATAATTCGCCAAAGAGTCCACTTTCATCATTAAAGCTTGAAGTTGAGCAGCTATATCAGTAGCTGTATCCACTTCCAGAATTCCTGCTACCTTGCCTTGCAACATTCTTTGCATAGGATTCTGGTATTCATTAGCTGTCATGAGCTCAATCAACTCATACGCTTCATTATAGCTTTTGGCCCATAAGGCTCCACCAGATGCTACATCGAGCATAGGTCTAGACTAAGTGCCTAAACCATTGTAGAAACAGTTTATAATCATCCAATCAGGCATGCCATGGTGTGGGCACTTCCTTAGCATCTCTTTATATCGATCCCAAGCCTCACACAGAGATTCTCCAGTTTGCTGAGCAAACTAAGTAAGAGCATTCCTGATTGCAGCAATCTTTGCCATAGGAAAAAATTTAGTGAGGAACTTTTGAGTAAGATCCTCCTAGTTAGTGATAGACCCTAGTGGTACAGAATTTAACCAGCACTTTGCTTTATCCCTTAGTGAGAATGGGAAGAGTCGCAGCTTGATAGCATCTTCAAACACCCCATTGAACTTGAAAGTGTCGTAGATCTCGATGAAATCCCTAATATGCATGTTGGGGTCTTCTGTAGGAGAACCCCCAAACTGAACTGAGTTCTGTATCATCGGAATCGTGCTCGACTTGATCTCAAAAGTGTTAATCGAGATGGCTGGTCTGATGATGCTCGACTGAATATCATTGATCTTAGGCTGAGAATAGTCCATTAGAGCCTTACGATTTTCTGCTTGATCTCCCATCACTACTAAAGATGGTTCTTTAATTTTCTCTTCTTCTTCTACTTTCTCTTCGTCCTCAAAAACTTCCCTTCGAATCACTACAGCTTCTTCCTCGGCTTGATCCAGAGTTCTCTTACGAGCCCGCGAACGCGTATGCATACACGCTCACTAGAGTACCTGAAACATGACAAGCAAAAGAGTAAGTAAGTAACAATGTCCGAGTCAATGAACTTTAACGATCACTGATGATAAACACATAAACTAAAATTTAACACCGAGTCCCTGGTAGCGGCGCCAAAAACTTGTTAGTCACTAAACACGCGCTAAAATTCACGCAAGTATACGCGTTCACAAGTAATATAGAATTATTTCTAGTTCGTTCCCACAGGGACATGCTTAAATTAACTTTATGATTTATGCACTTATGCAACAATGATATGGCTATTATTCAATGCTAAGACGAATAACAAATTGAGTTTTGATTATACTACGATTAACTATTGAGAATTATACTAGAGAACATTAACTAAAGAGATTAAAGAGAGTTGAATAATATATAACACAAACATGGGATTCTAACTTCATTAAGTACTTCATTCAATAGCCTTTTTCGTTCTTAACCTTAGCATGTAATGGTGATGACAATAATCAGATAACACGAAACTGATAAACGCCAACTTTCATTGCACGAATACCATACTACCAGACATCCATAAAAGAGATAGAAACTGAATAGACATCAATTATATTGAGACCCTATATCTATAGAATTTGACAACATAAAGGTTTAATGCATAAGTTATCTATCGTGATTACATAGGGCAAGTAAGATGGTTAAAATTACCTATGAATCATGCATAACAATAACACATGAACCTATGCTAGCATGGCAAGTTCTAAACCCTTAAATTCATTGTCGCTTCATTAAGAATTTACACAATGTCTTATAAGTTCGCGATGCTCATAAGACAAATAAGCATAACCAATACTAGGTTATCATATAATCACCACACACTAAGGCATCAAAACAAATCAACTAAAGAAATCCATAATTAAATCCGCTAGAATCCCACGATAATGATTAGCCCATAATCGGACTCGTCATCAACGTGAGTTCATATGAAAGCATGGTATAATAAATGTAGTCTTTATAAATGAATAATAAACAAAGTATGAAACAAGATTATAGGTTCACGAATAATAAAACTAGCATCCAAAGTACAACTTAGAATAAAGAATCACAAGTATAAACTAGATCTTTTTCGTCTTCGTTGAATCATGCTAAAACGGTCTTCTTACGCATTCTCCTTGTGCTCCGGTACGTCTCTCTCCTGAAAAACATCTTTTATTTAGGTATATATAGTAGCCCATGCAAAGTAGAAGTCCTCCAATTAGAAGCCAAGTAGAATCAGGATTTTAACATACCGGCCCGGCGCGGCCGCGCGCTTCATCGGGGCGGACGCGTCGTGCTCTTGGAGAAAATTCTGCTTTTCTTCAATTCTTGCTACAATGAGTTGGTTTCCCGAGCTTTATTCCATGGACACCATCCTAACACCATATTAGCATAAAAATAATGCTAATTCACCTGAATCCCGGATTAATGCCTGAAATACAAAAATACTAGAAAATGCATTAAAAAATGAACAACTTGAGTACAAATACACCAATTTCAAGCTTATTGGAGCGTTATAAAGTGTCATAAATGCCACTCAATAATGAGCTAGTCAAGTTTCCACGGATAGCAGATGAAGCTTCAACGGCCGACTTCTATGAAGCCTCAATGGATGATCAACCAAAATAGCAGTTAAAAGGGACTTCACAGTGATTTGACAATCACATGAGTTGATTGTATACAAAAGGAATGTGGTAGCCTGATTGCAGGTGTTTGAAGAAAATGAAGCATTTCCATTTCCATGCAAATCAGGGGCGTTCAAAGATGCAGTATCTAACTAGATTGCATTGGATAGAGAAATGAAGGAACATGCGATTGAACCTAGCTGATAGGTTTTATGTTTTTTCTTATTTCACATGTAACTTGGTGATATATAAACCAAGAGGATCTAGTGTTTAGAATTAAGAATTACATTTTTTATTTAAAAAAAAGCAAGGCAAGATGTATTCTTAGTCTACCAATTTTTCAGTTGTAAACACTTGTAAGAAGTTGTGTGCTATTTGCATCACAGAGATTTCTTCACATTTATATATATATATATATATATATATATATCTGGTGGAAATATCAATCCACTAGAAAGTTTTTAACCATCCGTGTATTTACTTTGTGTTCTTGAATATTATTATTGTTTATCCGCACTCAAGCTATTCAAATAAAGTTATATACTTTGTAAGTAGTTTTCAAAGTTTAAAAAAGTAATTCAACCCCCCCCCCTTCTGTAATTCTGTTGATAGATTGTTAGGGAATAACAATTGGTATCAGAGCAAGCTCTTGACACTCAACGAGTTAAAAGATCATGCAATCTAACAACATGAGTAGAAAGGATGTTGGAGTGAATATTCCAATTCTGGACAAAGGAAACTATCATCACTGGAAAGTGAAGATGCACCTTCATCTACTCTCTCAAGATGAAAGATATGTTGACTGCATAGAGAAAGGACCTCATGTTCCTGGTAGGGCTACAACAGATATTGAAGGAGCTGTTGAAAATGAGCAAACTGTCCCAAAGCCAAGGTCAGAATGGACAGATGAAGACATTGAGCAAGTTTATAAAGAAAAAAGTCATAAATATTCTGTTCAATTGTCTTGATGGAGATATGTTTGACAATGTCATTAATTGCAATACTGCTAAGTAGATTTGGGATCAAATTCAAGTGCTATGTGAGGGAACTGAGCATGTTAGAGAAAACAAGATGCAACTTCTCATACAATAATATGAACATTTTCATTTTGAAGATGGTGAGTCACCGAGTGACATTTTCAGTAGATTTCAAAAACTACTGAATGGTTTAAAGTTGTATGGGAGGATCTACCAAACTAGAGATTCTAATCTCAAATTCCTGAGGTCTCTATCAAAAGAATGGAAGCCAATGACAGTCTCTCTCAAAAAGTCTCAAGAGTATAAATAATTTCCTCTAGAGAGACAGTATGGTATCTTAAAAACCTATGAGCTCGAAATAGAGTAGGATGAGCAGTTAGAGAAAGGAAGAAAGAAGGGTGGATTTGTTGCATTAGTAGCTGAACAAGAGAGAAGAACAAAGTTTAAGGTTGAAGCTGTTGAGTCTGCACCAAATATAAGTGTTTGTGAAGGTAAGGGCAAAGGGTTGGTTGCTAAAGATGAGTACTGCACAAGCCAGGATGAAATGGATGATATTGATCAGCATTTGGCTTTTCTGTCAAAATGGTTTTCAAAACTCAAATTCAAGAGAAACTTTGGAGCTGCAAAATCCAACAGAAATATGGTTGATAAATCTAAATTCAAATGTTTCAAATATGGGATGAATGGTCACTTTTCCAATGAGTGTAGAAAGCCTAGCTCAGAAAAGAGAAAGTTTAAGCCTGTGGATTTAAGAAGAAATACTTTAAATATCTCAAACAAAAGGAAAATGCTTTTATTACTCAAAAAAGTGTTTGGGTAGCTGATGCTGAGGATGCAAATAAAGACATGAGAAAGTAGCTTGAACGTGAGCAAGAGGTGATCAAATCCTAGAAATCATCATGAGATGTGAGTTGTGACGGCCTCAACCCCGGGGTGAGGAGTTGACGTTACTAAACACAACAAACTAGAAATATAAACTACAAGATCATTATTAATATACTAACACGAACCCAAAACCAAGATCCGATCCAAGTTAAAGTATGATTTAAGCTACTCACTATTACAAACCATTTATAAAAAAGTCTGACACTCTAAACTTATTTAGCAACTCATCAGACCGCGCATGGTCTGATACAAACTACCTCAGAGGAACCAGGTCCGGAAGGGGCTGAGACTCGGTTATGCCAAGGTCTGATAGGTCTTCTAGGCATCTGCGATATATATATATACATATATAACAGGTTGCAAGGGTGAGCATATAATCGCTCAGCAGTACCAATATATGAATATCAAGGTAAAAATAGTAATGTAAACAGTGATAAGAACACAACTATAAATCAACATGAAATCAGTAACCTGTAAATCATTTCGAATCTTTATCAAAATAACAATAATAGAAACTGGATATCACTGACTAGCATGCTCTTTATAAAACAGATGTAGTTGTGTGTTGTGTAAACACCAGAGTCCAATTTTAGCATGTTATTCATATTTTTTATTCAACTGTATGAATCACTTAATCCCTTACGATAATCACAAAGCCAAATCAGATACGTAATGGATATGTGAAGACCGCTGATCAGGCTATCAATACCAGATGGCTGCAACTGCCATCCCATACACCTATTCCGGAACTCAGAGACTATCTAGGTCTCTGACCTGCTGGACTAATCGGTTATGTAATGCGCGTAGCCGAGTTAGCCTCTTACGCCACCTCAATAGGCCACTTTGGCCCGTATGCATCCAATATCTGATCGTTTTATCCAGTTTTCAAAAAACTTGTACCTCTCTCATTTTAAAACAGTTCATTTAATAGCACACGTAAAAAATTGGTTCATAAATCATTTACATTCGAGATAGGTACATTTTAAAGTTACTTTTCCCCAAAACCGATTTAAAACAATTAGTTATAACTACATGGGATATGTAACTTAAAACGTTTTTGTTCCTGTACGAGAATAAAACAACAGTTTATCCATATATACTGAACCATAAAAGAATGGTCAGGGTACTTGCCTTGTGACGCTTTAACAGAAATCCTAGGTAGCTTTTACGGTGACTTCGGTCCTTTCGAGACTCGACTGGGATCTACAGTAATAGAATACCCTAATTAGTTATATCTACATACTTGATATCCTCAATCCTAAATAACCCAATCCGAAAACCCAACTCGTATAATATATAAACATATACACATAATCACGTAATCGATATTCACGATAGGGGTAAAACGTTTAATACCGTATAGTACTCGTTTCGTATTTAAAAATAATTTTTAAAAAAATTTTGACAGCGACTCCTCTATTTATAAGCCTACCCATCGAAATATAATCGACCTCGATTCACAACAATCACAATACGATTTACAATGAAATAACTGATTACATACGAAAACCAATTATACGAATAACTTTATTTATTTTATAAATTTAGGACTCAAAACGTATCATCACGATCCACCGTCGACTCACCGAAGCTTATCGTTGACGGCGGCAAAATTTTGCGGTACCCGATTAATTTTCGGGTTTCCAATGCAAAACTTTACCGATTATTTTAAAATCATTCTCGCACAAATAATTTATTTCATGAATATTATTCAAAACAATCCTGCAGAAATAATAATAAAATAATTAGAATCTCGAATTGTACAGAGTAACATAGTCGAAGCACATTACCACCACAAACCACCACACACACGGCCTCGCAACCGCTACACACACACAAACATAATTACATGCACACACACAAACACGAACACACACACACACCAAAAACACACAGCAACACACACATACATATACATATATGTGTATATTTATGCAAGCAAACCAAGCCACAATCAGAACTGAAAATAACAACCGGAATCAATACTGGAAACGGAGCAACCAGAAGTAACACCGGAGAAGAAAGGGAGAAATGGGAAGGGAAAAGGGGAAACAGAGGGAACGGGAGAGGCGAGAGATAGAGATGAGAGTGGAAAGAAAGAATAGATAGAGAGAGAGACGAGTGTAGAGAGGTCGAGAGGGAGAGAGGGGTGAGGGCGCGTGAGGAACAGGAGGGGGGTTGTGTTTATTTTCTTTTTTTTTCTTTCTCTCTTTTCTAATTGCGACACGTAATAACCTGAAGTATGAGAAACTGACACGTAGTGTTTGGGATAAATACGAAGGTTATATGGCTCGGTTTGTCCCAAAACTCGTAATTAAACAAACCGATTCGCGGCTAAAAAAACTCTGAAAAACACCAAATAAGTCTTAAAATATTATAATTATCCCGAAGCTAATAAAATGTAAATTTCAAAATCTTTAAACCATTTTTGGAGCGCAACTTATACATGCATTTAACGATTAAACGAATCAACATGGGGTGAATTAATCCCAAAAATTTCCAAAATAATTTTAAATTTCTCAAAATATTAAAAACTTAATAAAATATGAGTTTCATAATTTTTGAAGAACTCTAAAATTAAATATTGATTTTACAAATAAATGCAATCAGAAAATCATTTAAAGATAAATAATTAATGAAATATTGATTTCTAAATTTTATAAAATCCCAAAAATAATCATTGAAATTATAACGCTATAAAAATAATTTTAGAGACAATCCAAACATTTATAAAAATAAATATGCGATAAAATCACCTTTTTAAGAGTGAAAGCAAATCAATACAGCGCAATAATAAATTACGCAAACAAACCCTGTACACCAATAACCACACACAAATAGTAATAACAACACCCAGCTGTCAAAATCAATACACATATTTTATATAATTAATATTTAACAATTACACTTTTAAATCATACAAAATATACGAGTCGTTATATGAGTTCCCAAATTGCAAAAGTTCAAGGAATTGAGTCTTTCTGTAAAGAAGCCTGGAAAAAGAACTAGAAGAAACTAGACCAAGAATTTGTTGATGGTCTTTCAACGGATGTTGATTCAACGGATGATGAAACTTATCCATCAAAAGACAAAGCTCATCCGTTAAAAGTTGATTCTCATCAGTTGAATGAGAAACCATCAGTAAAGGAAAACTAGCAAAGCTCAAAGAGAAGTATGGTTCGGTAACCAAACATTTTGTTCAAGGGGAATTGGTAAGAATATGTTGTGTACTTGATGATAAGCTAAACAAAACACCTCAGTAGATTTAACATAGTGAATTTTGTAGCACCCAGAAGATGATCAATTATAGTCCCGATGGATGATTCAATACAGTCCCGAAGGATGGCTAATTGATATCCACCGGGTGAGTAGCTTATGCAACAATAAGTACTGTAGCACATTTCTGCAAACAACTTTGTATAGATTCCGTAGTAGCTTATGAATCATGTAGACTGCTAGTAGATGTGCAGAATAGGTTGATTAAATGTAAATATAAGATGTCTTATAATTCTGCACAAATGAAATGGAGTCAAGTGATAAATGGCTACCTGATGGATGATCAACAAAGCTACCCGGCGGATGATCAACAAGGCTACCCGACGGATAACAAGCATGTACCCGACGGATGATCAATTCAAATATCTGTTGATAATGACAACACAGTCACATGCGTCGAGTATTTGCAAAAGGAATGTGGCAGCCTGTTTAGAGGGGTTTTGAGAACAAAGAAGCATTACCATTTCTATGTTATATTAAAGATATTCAAAGATACTGGAATAGAGTAGTGAAGAAGCATGGAGTTAGACTTGATAGGTTTTGTTTTATTATCTTGTCTTATTACCATGTAAACTTGGTGATATATAAACCAAGTGCAGCAAGTAGAACTATAACAACAAATAGACTAAGAAAACACATTTTCAGAGAAACATTTATAAGCTGTATCCTGTAGCATTTCTCTGTAGTTTTGTTTGTTCACTTGTAAAGCAGCTGTGAACTATTCAAGCTTCACAGGGTTCTCTTGATATATATATATCTGGTGGATACATTCAAATCCACCAGAAAGTTTTAAAGACCTATGTTTTTATTACTTTATGTTTGATTAACTTAACTATATATTCTGCACTTTCCAAATTAAACAGTTAGATATAAATTGTGCTAGAACCATTTTTCATAAATCTAAAAAAGAAGACAAAATTACATTCAACCCCCCCCCCTTCTGTAATTCTTGTTGTATTGTTAGGGAATAACAATTTGTATCAGAGCAAGCACTTGAAGTACAAAGAGTTTAAAGATCACAACAAAACAGCAAGATGAACAAGAAGGATGTTGGAGTCAAAATTCCATTTCCGGATAAAGACAATTATCATCACTGGAAGGTGAAGATGCACCTACATCTTCTTTCTCAAGATGAGGCCTATGTTGATTGCATAGAGAGAGGTCCTCATGTTTCAATGAGAGCTCCTACTGGAAATGAGCCTTCAGTCCCCAAGCCTAGGCATGAATGGTCAGATCCTGATATTGAGCAAGTCAGGAAGGACAAAAAGACCATGAATATTTTATTCAATGGAGTTGATGGTGACATGTTTGACAACATCATCAATTGCAAGACAACCAAGGAGGTTTGGGACACCATCCAAATTATCTGTGATGGTACTGAGCAAGTTAGAGAAAATAAGATGCAGCTGCTAATTCAGCAATATGAGCACTTTCATTGTGAAGACAGTGAAACTCTCACTGACATATTTAGTAGGTTTCAAAAGCTACTAAATGCTCTGAAGTTGCATGGAAGAGTCTATCAGACAAAAGAATCCAATCTCAAGTTCCTTAGATCTCTTCCAAAGGAATGAAAACCAATGACAGTGTCACTGAGAAATTCTCAGGATTACAAGGAGTTCACCTTGGAGAGACTGTATGGCATCCTGAAAACTTATGAGGTTGAAATAGAGCAAGGGTTTGGTGGCCCAAAATTGACTTGGCTTCGCCAAAAGGCCTCATCTCTAAAAGCCCGGCTCGAGAGGATGGAGAAAGGAAAGAATAAAGAAGGGTCCATAGCACTGGTTACTGAGTTAGAAAAGGAGAAGGAAGTGAAGGTAGAAGCTGTTGAGTCTACTTCAAAGGTCTTTAAAAACAAGGGCAAGGGGCTGGTAGCTGAAGATGAAGACTCTTTGAGCCAAGATGATATGGATGATATTGATAAACATCTTGCATTCCTTTCCAGAGGATTTTCCAAGCTCAAGTTCAAGAAGAACTTTGGAGCAGCTAAGCCAAATAGAAACATGGTGGATAAATCAAAATTCAAATATTTCAAATATGGCTTGGCAGGGCATTTTTCCAGTGAGTGTAGAAAGTCAGATTCCAGCAAGAAGAAGTTTGAGCCTGTGGATTATAAACAGAAGTATTTTGAGTTGCTCAAACAAAAGGAAAGGGCTTTTATTACACAAGAAAATGACTGGGCAGCAGATGGTTTGGATGAGGATGAAGATGTCAGCTATGTAAATCTAGCCCTAATGGCCAAATCTGATGAAACAGTATCAAGTTTTTCAAGTAATCAGGTAATCACCACTAACCTAGCACATTTATCTAAAGCTGAGTGTAATGATGCAATTAATGACATGTCTACAGAATTATATCATTTACGTGTTACACTTAAGTCTCTTACTAAGGAAAATACTAAAATCAAAGAAAACAATATATTTTTAAGTGAGAGGAATAATGTGCTAGAGTCTCAGTTTATTGAATTTGAGAAATTGAGAATAGAATGTAAGATTGCTAAGGAGGAATTAACTGAGTCCTTGAAGAAAGAAGAGATTTTGAAGAAGCAACTTGAACAAGAATAGGAGGTGATTAAGGCATGGAAATCATCTAGACATGTTCATGCTCAAATCCTAAAAGTTCAAGGTATTGAGTCCCTTTGTGATGCAGCCTGGAAAAAGAGTAAGGAGAAGCTGGAATCTAATTTAGTTGAAGAATTGCTAACAGATGTAGACTCAACGGATGATGAGAGTCATCCATCGGATAACCAAAAGGATTATCCGTCGAGTGACATAAATCCTCATCCACCGGCTGTGAGCAAACCTGTGAGCAAAGCCAAGCTTGTTAAGTTAAATGAAAAATATGGATCAGTTTCCAAAAACTTTGTTCTAGGAGAATCAAGTCAAGTGAAGAAGGAGAAGAAAGTGAATGGTGGTCATCTGTCTATCAAGCAATTGAATGACAGATTAGAAAAGATTGAGGTTAAAACATAAACTAAAAAGTAAAATAATAGAAATGGGAAAATAGGGATTAAAAAACATAACAACTACACACCTGATAAACATGCTCCAAGAAAAATCTGTGTTAAGTGTGGTAGTGTTAATCATCTGTATATTAATTGCAAACTTTCTATGCCTACTCCTATATCTGTACCATCTTTTTTTCCCAATATGAATGTCATGCCTTCTATGCCTATGAATACTATGTCTGCACAGAATATGAATGCATAATTTTCTAATATGCCATTTGCACATAATCCTTATTATGCTGTATTTAGTATTCCTCAAATGCCATTTAGCATGCCCTACTGGAATAATTTTATTTTAATGACTGGTTTCAAAGGTCCAACTCAAATGACTAAGGATGAATCTGATATCCCCAAGTCAAATGAGATCAAACCTAAGAAACAAAAGAAGAAAGCTAACAAGGCAGGACCCAAGGAAACTTGGGTACCAAAATCAACTTGATTTGGTTTTGATGTATGCAGGGAAACAGAAAGAATCTGTGGTACTTGGATAGTGGTTATTCAAGACACATGACTGGAGATTCTACCCTGCTCACAGAGTTCAAAGAGAGAGCTGGCCCAAGTCTTACTTTTGGAGATGACAGTAAGGGTTATACTATGGGATATGGCCTGATTTCTAAAGACAATGTCTTTATTGAAGAGGTTGCCTTAGTGGATGGTCTCAAGCACAATTTGTTGAGTATCGGCCAGCTTTGTGATAAAGGCAATTCAGTAACCTTGAATTCAGAAGCCTGTGTTGTGACAAACAAAAGGAGCAACAAAGTGGTTCTCACTGGACTGAGAAAAGGAAATGTATACCTAGCTGACTTCAACTCATCAAATACAGAATATGTCACTTGTCTTCTCAGTAAAGCAAGTCAAGATGAAAGTTGGCTGTGGCACAAGAAGCTGTCCCATCTAAACTTCAAGACCATGAATGAGCTTGTCAAGAAAGAACTGGTTAGAGGTATTCCTCAAGTGGAGTTTTTTAAGGATGGACTGTGTGATGCATGCCAGAAAGGAAAGCAGATTAAAGCATCATTCAGGAAGAAGCTTGATTCAATAATTGAAGAACATCCACAATTGCTACACATGGATTTGTTTGGACCAGTCAATGTGTTGTCCATCTCAAAGAAAAGATTTTGCTTAGTAGTTGTAGATGATTTCTCAAAGTTCCTTGGACATATTTCCTAAAGTCTAAAGATGAGGCTAGTAAAATCATCATCAATCACATAAGGCAAGTCAACAATAATCTAGATTTCAAAGTTAGAAGAATCAGGAGTGACAATAGAACTGAGTTCAAGAACTCTGCTATAAGATTATTTTGTGAAGAGAATGGGATTATGCATGAGTTTTCAGCAGCAAGAACTCCACAACAAAATTGAGTAGTGGAAAGAAAGAACAGATCATTTATTGAAGCTGAAAGGACAATGCTTGAAGAATCAAAGTTACCTACATACTTCTGGGCTGAAGCTGTAAATACTGCATGCTACACTCAGAATATTTCTTTGGTTAATCAAGAAAAGTGTATGACACCCTACCAATTGTTCAAGAACAAGAATCCAACTTTAAATTTTCTTCATGTCTTTGGCTACAAATGTTATATCTTGAGAAATCAAACTGATAAAAATGGAAAGTTTGATGCTAAAGCATATGAAGGAATTTTTGTTGGATATGTTGTTGGTAAAGCATATAGAGTCTACAATCTAAGAACCAACATTGTTATGTAATCAATACATGTTGTGTTTGATGATAAGAAGATAGAAGGACTGTAAGATGGAGATTACTGTGAGAGCCTTAAATTTGATAATGTAGAGAAGGTTAGTGACGATAGTGATGATGAAAGTGATCAGGAAACAATGACAAAGGATATTGCAGAAAAATCTACTACTAATGAAGCATAAAATTCAACATCTTTCGAATTGCAAAATGCTTCATCCATCGGGAGACAATCAGCTTTATCCGTCGAAAGACAATCAGCTTCATCCGTCGGAACTCAAAATGCACCATCCGTCGGGTCATTAAAAGAAGCTAAAAGTCATAATAGATCACTTACAGAAAGTTCCCCTTTCTCAAATCAAAGATACATAAACTCAGGGGGAGTTTCTAATAATCAAAACCCAGTTACACATTAAGACAACTATGAGGCCTCTTCATCTAGAGCTAATCTACCTCAACAAAGAAAATGGACAAAAGATCACCCCTTTGAGCTCATCATTGGTGATGTACCTTCTAGAGTTCAAACAAGGAGAGTAACTCAAGAAGAATTTCTATATAGCAGCTTCCTATCTAAGGAAGAACCAAAGAAGGTAGAAGAAGCCTTGTTGGATCCTGATTGGATTTTAGCTATGCAAGAGGAGCTAAACCAATTTGAAAGGAATAAAGTATGGAAGCTAGTACCCAAACCTAAAGGAAAGAATCCAATTGACACCAAATGGGTATTCAGAAACAAGATGGATGAAAATGGCATAGTGGTCAAGAACAAAGCTAGATTGGTTGCTAAGGGCTATTGCCAACAAGAAGGAATAGATTTTGATGAAACTTTTGCTCCTATTGCAAGACTCAAAGCCATCAGAATTTTCTTAGCCTATGCAGCCCATGCCAATTTCAAGGTCTATCAAATGGATGTCAAGAGTGCTTTTCTAAATGGAGATTTGGAGGAGGAAGTCTATGTCAGTCAGCCTCCTGGTTTTGAAGATCCAAATTTCCTAAATCATGTCTACTATCTTTTGAAAGCACTCTATGGACTAAAGGAAGCACCTAGAGCCTGGTATGACACTTTATCAAAGTTCCTTTTGGAAAATCACTTCATAAGAGTTACTGTGGATAAAACTTTATTCTTTAGAAATGTTAATGAATCTAGTATACTTGTTCAAATTTATGTAAATGATATTATATTTGGCTCTACAGATGAAAAACTTTACAAAAAGTTTGTCAAATTGATGCAAAGTAAGTATGAAATGAGCATGATGGGAGAACTAACTTACTTTCTTGGTTTACAAGTTAAGCAAGTTAGTGATGGAATATTCATTAGTCAAACTTAATAAATTCATGATCTTTTAAAGAATTTTGATCTAATAGATTGCACATCTGCAAAAACTTCCATGGCCACTGCAACTAAGCTTGAATTAAACACTACTAAAAAGTCTGTGGATATTTTAAGTTATAGGGGCATGGTTGGCTCACATCTGTACTTAACAACTAGTAGGCCAGATATAATGTTTGATACTTGTCTTTGTGCTAGATTTCAGGCTGATCCTAGAGAATCTCACTTAGTGGCTATTAAGAGAATTTTCAGATATCTAGGAAACAAACTTGTGTCCTGGTTCAGTAAAAAGCAAAATTCAGTTTCTACTTCTACAGCTGAAGCTGAATACATTGCTGCTGGTAGTTGCTATGCACAAATTTTGTGGATGAAAAAACAATTGTTAGACTATGGTCTACAAGTGGACAGGATTCCTATTTCTGTGATAACACAAGTGCAATTGCCATCACTGAAAATCCAGTACAACATTCAAGAACAAAGCACATAGACATCAAGTACCACTTCATAAGAGAACATGTGATGAATGGTACTGTGGAACTGCTTTTTGTTCCAAGTGAAAAGCAGCTTGCAGACATATTTACCACGCCACTTGATGAATCCACCTTTTCAAGGTTGGTAAGTGAATTATGTATGCTTAATTTCTCTTGAATTATTTCAGATATTTTTTAAAGTGGTTATGTAGCCAGAAATTTAATTGATTTTTCTGTTTTGAATGAAATTTTTTGCTAAGTCAAAATTTACATCCCGACGGATGATCATTATCCATCGAGTTTGATCATCCGTCGGAATATAATTTGTCAATAAAATCAATTATTTTTTCTGAAATATTTTATAACTCGACGGATAACTGATTTATCCTCATCCTTCGAATTGTCTCAATCCTAGCCGTTAATTTCCTGAACATTATCCATTGAGTATACATACAGCTTGTAAGCATGACACGATGGATAAGTGACGGAATTTTTACAGTTTAGTTATTTTTAAACGGCTATTTTGGACAATTTTTATTGGTTACTTTATATTACTTTACTATTTTTGACAGTTATTTTCTGAGATAGTATAAAAGAAAATTCACTTTTATTCATTTCTTTTATCATTCTCAAGATTCAATTGCTCTAATTTCTTTCTTCTCAAAAGCAAACTCTCTCTCTGCAAATTCCAAATCTCTAACAATGGCACCTGTAGTGAAAATCATGTCTCAAACCGGTTATATCTATGAGAAAAACAACTTTTCAGCTTTGGTGAACTTGGGAGATTCAACAGTCTGGTGTCTATCACATAATGATGGATTTTGTGAAGAACTGCAAACTCAACTATGCCATGCTGGAATCACCCACCATTTACAGTGAGGTTGTTGAAGATATATGGACAACTGCAGTGTACAAAACGACAGACAAGACCATCACATTCACTCTGAAAGGTAAGCAGTTTTGCATAAATAGTGATATTATTAAGGCATGCTCCAAGATTCCTGATAATACTGTAACTGCTCCATACACAGACACTGACATTGTTCATATGCTTAATTCCATGGGATATGCACTCACTACTTCTAAATTAAGTGAAATTAGGAGGTTGGGTCTTAGGAAGGAATGGAGTTATTTGTGTGATGTAGTAACTAAGGTGTTTTCTGGTAAAATTAGTAACTTTGACTCTATAAAAATCTCTATGCTTAACATGCTTTACATGCTAGTTACTGATAAATACTTTAATTTCAGTGATTTGGTTTTGTTTGAGTTAGGCTTTAAGTTAGGAGAGATCAATAAGAGAGGTAAAAGTGTCTATTATGCTAGATTCTTTATGATGCTTGCTAACCATCTTATTGAAGATATTGTGATTGAGAACCCAACCAACAAGTTAAATTGTTGGGTTCAAGAAAGAAGGATCATTGTAGATTTAAACAGAGCAAGCCATCACAAGGAGGTTCCCTTATACTACTTTCCAGTAATGGAGGGACCTCAGGTAAGTGAGCTAATTTCTTCTGTCTCCACTCTTCCAACCTCACAAATTTCTTTGCTTTCTAGTGTAGCTATGGCAAATGTGTCAATGACCCAACAGTTGCCTACCCAAGCTACCAAACCAACAAAAGTTCATAAATCCAAAGCTAAGAAAGCCCCCTCTGATTTCTTTCAAAAGAAATTAGTTATAAAATCCACCAAACCTAAAGAGGGGAGTGTGAAGGTGGGCAAGAAAGGTAAGGGACAAGGTGAAAATCAAAGAAGCCCTAAGGATAAGGTTGGAGAGGAGAGTGTTTCCCAGCCTAGCCACACTGCAGTTTCTCAACAAACTGCAGTGCTTAATAAGGATATTAGCTCTCTAATGGTTTCATCCTCCCAAAAGGATGTTACCATTGAAACAAGCTCCCAACCAGGAGCACATGCCAAGATGGGTAGGGACACTAGCTCACCATAAACTTATGCTAGAAAGAAAAGATCAAAAACCCTTGGGGATACACAGGGCTCACACACTGTGTAAACTGGTGCAAAAGACCCAGTCACTACACCTTCTCAAAGTTAGGTTGATGTGGCTCCAATAAATGTGGAGTCACAACCAAAATCTCACATAATTGAAGCACCTGAAACACCAAATTCTCCCACACACTCATTGGATGTTGATATGATTCATACATATCAACCAAATTCTCCATCTTTAACTCTGTTGGAGAAGCCAAAAATCCATGCAAGTGAGCATCATCTTCTAGATGATCTGTTGGCTTACTTGCTATTTCTTTCTGAGACTGTTGAGACATTTGTGCCAAAATTTTCATCAATCTACACAGAGTCTACAATAGTCTCCACTCCAAACTCAATTATTTCTTCTATCCTGATGGATATTCATCATCCATCGAGTAGTGATTGTATCCCGACAGATAAGCTTAACAGCAGTCATCCGTCAGATAGTCAAACTGCTAACCCGATGGATATTCCTCATCCGTCGGGTTTCTCTGCACAGCTTCAAATTTCATCAATTCTTACAAGTGTAGAGGATTTAGTAGTAGTGTAATCACTCTTAGGACTGAGGGAAGGGAGTGATTTGAGTGAGATTCTGGGTTGCTCCCAGGAAAAATGAGAGGAAAAGAGTGATCTAATGCAGTCCATTTCTTCAGGACTGGCAAAAGTGAGTGAGAGGAGTCCCACCTTAGATGGTGAAGGTGAGGGTGTGAGGGTGGGAAGCCAAGGTGAGACCTTGATGCAAGAAAAGAGAGATAATGAAAGAAATGCAGGTACAAGAGAAATAAGGGTGGATGTCATTGCAAGTGAGTTAATGAATGTCTAGGATGTAGACTGGGAAGGACTATTTCAGCAAAGTCAAGATGATATAGATTCTACCTCCTTGGATGCTGAGACATTTACTCACCCTGTTCCAGCATATCAACTTCTAGCTGGACAGGGCAATGATAATGCAGAAAGAATGCTAAATTTGGTGCACACCACACAGTCTATGCAAAGAGCAAAGGATGTAATCATAGCTCTTCCCTCTACAGCTGGTGATATTGACTATGAGACTGGTGGTTCAGAAGATTTCTTTGGTGGTGAGGATCAAGGAAGTGAAGAGAAACCATTGGACATAGGGGGAGAAGTAGGCCCTAGTTCCAGATCAGGCATGCCATCATGGACCTTCTCCAAGAAATGTGATGAACATCATTTCAAGACCACAGTCATCCAACTTATTAGTTAAACACACTCTGCTCTTCAATCTACAACCAATGCCAGCACCAAGAAGCTCTTACAAGCACACCTTGCTTCTCTTCAATTACAACAAATTCAAGGTTTTCAACATACTCAGGATGTCACCTCTATCAAAGGTGAAATTGATCAAATGAAAAGGGACATTTCTGAAAGGTTGGATTCTAAACTTCCAGAAGCTACAATGCTTGACATTAAGAGACAACTCATGAAGAATTCTGATCTTGCCACAAAGATAGGTTCCTTGGATACCAGAATGACTGTAATGGAAGCCTCTCTAACGGCTATACATCTACATCAGGCACATCAAACAGACTTGCTTCAAAGGCTAGTGACAACACAAACCTCTTCTTCTACTCAACTTGCTGATAACAAAAAGGGGGAGAAAGAAACCTCTTCTAAGGGGGAGAAAGCAAGCTCAATTATTTTATTCAGTCAAGGGGAATCAAGAAGCAAGGGGGAGCAAAAAGTGCTCAATATTCAAATAAGTAAAGCAATTGTGCCAACAATTACTTTCACAAAGCCACCTGCTAAAGATAGCATAGATCTAATCAAAGAAGCAACATCCAATTTGAGAGCAGCTGAGAAGAAGCAATTGAGTCCAATCAACTGGAAGAAAATTGATGAGAACATCCAGAAGATATTTGATCCAACACAGAAGCCAGACAAAGTCTTCAATTATCACTCTAAAGTCATGAAAATCTCTGTGAATGATATAATTATGAACTATCTGGAAAGGGGTCAAACTTCCTGCATCAAATCTCCAAAGAAAGATCTCATTATGAAGGCCAAAAGGAACTATCCTAAGTTTTCAGACAAGAATCCTATGGATACAGTGTTTGAGACACCAAAGCAAGATGAAAAGAAACTGTCGTCAAGATCTATAGCAATTTACAAAGATTCAGCTGATTTAGCATTGAAAAGAAGAATTGCCAAAATTTACAGAAATGGTAAGGAGATTTGTGTGGTAGTTGGACACCCACTGTTTGTGGAAGCTAAGAAGGAAGAGAAAGAAAGAATTAGGCTAAAAAAGAAGTAAGCTGCTTTGGATGCTAAGAAACAAAAACAAAAGAAAGAACAAGCCGCTATCTTGGCCAAGCTTCAAGCTGTAAAAACCATAACAGAACTTCCTGTACAACCAACTGTAATTACTGAACCTAAGGATTTGAAAATGCAAGAAGAATTACAGCAGAAAAGAAAATTTAGATACAAACTCCATTCCAAGAGGAAAGTGAACTTTAATGATGAGGAATTGGAAGATCAATTTCCCAAAAAGCCTACAACTACAACTCAGACATCAAAATCCTCAGTGGTATTTAAAGAATTCAAAGTGGTTGATCCAACAAGAAATATTCATGGTGAACCAATTGTTCCTAAGAATGAGCCAGTAAACTGGGATAGTTTACTGAGCTAAATTTACCCATCTTCAAGACAGAGAAGACAAAGACTAGAGCTAGCAAGAAAGTGAAGCCTGTATCTATCAGATCCAAAGCTCTAACCAAATTCCAACCCACAGTCAAGAAGAGAGATCTCATGTACATTTGTGATATCGAGGAATTTTCATACTTGAATCTCTACTTGGATGAACTGGAAGAAGAGGAATTGATGCTTACAGACATCTTCCTGAAAGACTGGTATTTAGATACAAGGGAGGGAAAGAGATGACATGGCCTCTTCACAGGATTCTCCAAGAAAGCCAATCTATTCTGATTAAAGTCTACTCATCCTTCAAAAAGAACTTTGGGTACAATGTGACTACAAGAAGAATAGTTCTAAAGAGGATTGAGGAAATAAGGAGTATTAGAGCCAAAGATGCACTTCCAAAAACTCTATCTATTCCCTTTACAGGAAAAAGAGTGCATCTAAGGCCCTATTGGCTGATGGAATTCATGGATGACAAAGTTTTTAGAAGATTCTTTAGATTGGAGGACCAATTGAGTATCTCTAGCAATGAGACTCTTTTGGAAATGCAGGAAATGCTAAATCTTTCAGAAGCCGATGAACTTGAATTCCACACACAACTTCATAATCAAATTGAAGAAAACAGCAGAACGCTTGGGAAGAAATCCAGATAATCAAGGAAATAGATCTATCTGCTCAGACTAGAGGAGCAGCTTGATAACAATTGTGAGCAATTTCTTTGTGTACTTTGTATTTTTCAACTTTCTGCAATTTTTAGCACTTATCAGTTTTATTTACTTTTTTTTTTCAATCTGTATCTTTAGGATGTTTTGTTATCATCAAGTTTCTCTTAATTTATGGCTACAATTCCAGTAGACATAAATTGGGGGAGATTGTTAGGAATATGTTGTGTACGTGATGATAAGCTAAACAAAACACCTTAGTACATTTAACTTAGTGAATTTTGTAGCACCCGACGGATGATCAATTATAGTCCTGACGGATTATTCAATATAGTCCCGACAGATGGCTAATTGATATCCACCGAGTGAGTAGCTTATGCAACAATAAGTACTGTAACACATTTCTGCAAACAACTTTGTATAGATTATGTAGTAGCTTATGAATCATGTAGACTGCTAGTAGATGTGAAGAATAGGTTGATTAAATGTAAATATAAGATGTCTTGTAATTCTGCATAAATGAAATGGAGTCAAGTGATAAATGGCTACCCGGCGGATGATCAACAAAGCTACCCGACGGATGATCAACAAGGCTACCCGACCGATAACAAGCATGTACCCGACGGATGATCAATTCAAATATCTGTTGACAGTGACAACACAGTCACATGTGTCGAGTGTTTGCAAAAGGAATGTGGTAGCCTGTTTAGAGGGGTTTTAAGAACAAAGAAGCATTACCATTTCTATGCTATATTGAAGATATTCAAAGATGCTGGAATGGAGTAGTGAAGAAGCATGGAGTTAGACTTGATAGGTTTTGTTTTATTATCTTGTCTTATTACCATGTAAACTTGGTGATATATAAACCAAGTGTAGCAAGTAGAACTATAACAACAAGTAGACTAAGAAAACACATTTTTAAAGAAACATTTGTAAGCTGTATCCTGTAGCATTTCTATGTAGTTTTGTTTGTTCACTTGTAAAGCAGCTGTGAGCTATTCAAGCTTCACAGGGTTCTCTTGATATATATATATCTGGTGGATACATTCAAATCCACCATAAAGTTTTAAAGACCTGAGTTTTTATTACTTTATGTTTGATTAACTTAACTCTGTATTCCGCACTTTGCAAATCAAATACTTAGATAAAAATTGAGCTAGAACCATTTTTCTAAATCTGAAAAAGAAGACAGAATTACATTCAACCCCCCCCCTTCTGTAATTCTTGTTGTATTGTTAGAGAATAATAGGAATCAAGCAAAGCCAAAGTTGCAAGAAGAGTGAATGTGTGGCATCTATCAATGAAGCAGTTGAGTGACAGATTGGAGAAGATTAAGGTCAAGGCAGATTCAAAAAGGAAAAACAATAGGAATGAGAAAGTAGGAATTAAAAAACACAATAACTATACACTTGATAAGTATGCACCTAAAAAGATACATGTTAAGTGTGGTAATGTTAATCATTATCTACTAATTGCATGTCTGTGACACATGCACCCATGTTTGCACCTCCATCTTTGCCCAATATGCCCATATCACCCATGCATGTTTTTCCTATTATGCCTACACAAAATTTATCTGCACATTATGCTGATATATCATTTGCATATAATCCTTATTATGCTGCAATTAATATGCCCCAAATGCCATTTAGCATGCCTTACTAGAATAACATGTCTTCACAATCTTTTCTATACCATGTTAATCCAAATGTTCCTGATAATTATATAACTGATCAAGGGTTTCAAAGTCCCATTCCGAAGACAAAGGTTGATTTACAATCACCTAAGTCTAATGATGAAAAGACTAAAAAGCCTAAGAAAAAGTCTAACAAGGATGGACCCAACGAAACTTGGGTACCAAAATCAACTTGATTTGGTTATAATGTGTGCAGGGAAACAGAAAGAATATGTGGTATCTAGATAGTGGTTGCTCAAGGCACATGACTGGAGATTCTACCCTAATCACTGAGTTAAAGGAGAGAGATGGCCCAAGAATTACCTATAGAGATGACAGCAAAGGGTATACTATGGGATATGATTTAATTTCAAGAGAGAATGTCATTATTAAAGAATTTGCTCTAGTTGATGGACTCAAACACAATCTTTTGAGTGTCAGTCAACAATATGATAAAGGCAACTCTGTTACTTTCACAACTGAAGCCTGTGTTGTTACCTGTAAGAAAAAGAACAAAGTGGTCCTTACTGGAGTGAGGAAAGAAAATGTGTATCTAGTTGATATCAACTCAACAAATGCAGTGTCTATTACTTGTCTTTTTAGCAAAGCAAGTCAAGATGAAAGTTGGCTATGGGACAAGAAAATGTCCCATATGAACTTCAAGACCATGAATGAATTGGTTAGGAAAGACTTTGTTAGAGGCATTCCTCAAGTTGAGTTCTCAAAAGATGGACTGTGTGGTGCTTGTTAGAAAGGAAAACAAGTGAAAGCATCATTCAAAAGGAAGCTTGAATCAATAATTGATGAACCTCTACAACTACTACACATGGATTTATTTGGACTAGTCAATGTATTGTCAATATCAAAGAAGAAGTATTTCCTAGTGATTGTGGATGATTTTTCAAAGTTCTCATGGACATATTTTATTGGAAACAAAGATGAAGCTAGTGAAATCATTATCAATCATATAAGGCAAGTCAACAATCATCCTGATCTCAAAGTAAGAAGAATTAGGAGTGATAATGGAACTGAGTTCAATAATTCCACCATGAGGTTATTCTGTGAAGAAAATGGAATCATGCATGAGTTCTCAGCTGCAAGGATACCACAATAAAATGGAGTGGTTGAGGGAAAGACTAGATCATTGATTGAAGCTTCTAGAACCATGCTAAAAGAATCAAAGTTACCAACTTATTTTTGGGATGAGGCTATAAACACTGCATGCTACACTCAGAATATTTCTTTGATTAATCAAGCGAAATGCATGACTCCTTATCAACTGTTCAAGAATAGGAAGCCAACACTGAACTTTCTTCATGTCTTTGGATGCAAGTGTTATATTATAAGAAATCAAACTGATCAATATGGAAAGTTTGATGCAAAAGCCAGTTAAGGTATCTTTGTTGGATATTCTGTTGGGAAAGCATATAGAGTCTACAATCTAAGAACCAGCATTGTAATGGAATCTGTACATGTTATGTTTGATGATAAAAAAAATTGAGGGACTGACAGATGAAAGTTTCCATGAAACCCTCAAATTTGATAATGTTGAGATATATTGTGATGATAATGATAATAAAATTGATTTAGAAGTAGCGACAAAAGAATATTCAAAGTTATCTTCAAATGAAGGAACAACAGTTGATGCATAGAGTGTTGCATCCGTTGAAAGACAAAGGTGCAGCATCCCTTGAAATACAAGATACTGCATCCGTTGAAAGACAAAGTATATCATCCGGTGAGAGACACAGTGCATCATCAGTTGAAAGGAAGAATTCAACATAAGTTGAAAATAATTCTAAACTATTGTTTGATAGAACCTCATCTTCAAATCAAAGATCCACAAACTTAGGGGGAGTTTCGACTAGTCAGCACTCAATTACACATCAAGACACTAATGAGGTCACTTCATCTAGAGCCAATCTACCACCTCAAAGAAAATGGACAAGAGATTACCCATTTGAACTGATCATTGGTGATGCAACATCAAGAGTGCAAACAAGGAAAGCAACTCTGGATGAATATCTATATAGCAACTTTATGTCACAGGAAGAGCCAAAAAAGGTAGAAGAAGCTTTGATGGATCCTGATTGGGTTTTAGATATGCAGGAAGAGCTAAACCAATTTGAAAGGAAGAAAGTATGGAAGCTGATACCCAAACCTAATGGAAAGAATTCTATTGACACCAAATGGGTATTCAGAAATAAGATGGATGAGAATGGCATAGTCATAAGGAATAAAGCTAGGTTGGTTGTTAAGGGCTACTGTCAATAAGAAGGAATAGATTTTGATGAAATATTTGCTCCAGTTGCAAAATTTGAAGCAATCAGAATCTTTCTAGCCTATGCAGCACATACCAATTTCAAAGTCTATCAAATGGATGTCAAAAGTACATTTCTGAATGGAGATTTGGAGGAGGAAGTCTATGTCATTCAACCTCTAGGTTTTGAAGACCCCAACTTTTCAGATTATGTTTACTATCTTTTGAAAGCACTTTATGGATTGAAGCAAGAACCTAGAGCCTGGAATGATACTTTGTCAAATTTCCTTTTATAAAATCATTTCATAAGAGGTAGTGTTGATGGCTCCAGTATACTTGTTCAAATTTATGTAGATGATATTATATTTGGCTCTACAGATGAGAAACTTTGCAAAAAGTTTGCCAAATTGATGCAAAGTAAATATGAAATGAGCATAATGGAAGAACTAGCTTACTTTTTTGGTTTACAAGTTAGCAAGTTAGTGATGGAATATTCATTAGTCAAACTAAATATATTCATGTTCTTTTAAAGAAGTTTGACTTAATGGATTGCACATCTGTAAAAACTCCCATGGCCACTACCACTAAACTTGAATTGAACACTACTGAAAAGTCCGTGGATATTTCAAACTACAGAGGCATGGTTGACTCACTTTTATATTTGATAGCTAGTAGGCCAGATATAATATTTTCTACTTGTCTTTGTACGAGATTTCAGGCTGATCCTAGAGAATCTCATTTAGTAGTTATTAAGAGAATTTTTAGATATCTCAAGGGTACACCAAAACTTGGCATTTGGTACCCTAGAGATTCTGGATTTGATCTAATTGGTTATTCAGATGCAGAGTATACAGGGTGCAAAATAGACATAAAAAGCACAACTGGCACATGTCAATTTCTAAGAAATAAGCTTGTGTCCTGGTTTAGTAAAAAACAAAATTCAATTTCTACTTCTACAGTTGAGGATGAATATATTGTTGCAGATAGCTGTTGTGCACATATTTTATGGATGAAAAATCAACTATTGGATTATGGTCTACATGTGGACAAGATTCCAATTTTTTGTGACAACACAAGTGTCATTGCCATCACTGAAAATCCTGTGCAGCATTCACGGAAAAAACACATTGATATCAAATACCACTTCATAAGAGAGCATGTTATGAATGGTACTTTGGAACTTTATTTAATTCCAAGTGAGCAACAACTTGTATACATCTTTACCAAGCCACGTGATGAATCAACTTTTACTAGGTTGGTAAGTGAGTTAGGTATGCTTAATTACTCTTAATCCAATACTGTTGATGTCTCTACAATTTGTAATGCAACCATAAATAAATTTGACATTATTATTGTTACTGATCAGGATTTTCAAGTTGACAGATCCTGATGCTTGATCGGGATTTGCAAGTAACAAATCCTGACACCAAAATCAGGATTTGCTAAAGGTAAATACTGATGGAATTCAATGGATTAGAATTATCTGTTGAAAGTCAAAAATATTTTTGAACACATTATCCTTCAACGGGTGATGATGTATTGAATATCCGTCGAACAATAATAACCATTGAATCTAAATCTTTTTCCTTCGAAATATACTTACAGGTCTATAAGTATACGTTTATAGATTATTGTTGGAATTTCTATAGTTTACTTTATCTCTAAACGGTTATTTTTGGCCATTATCATATGGTATTTAATTTTAATTTTAATAATTTGTTTATCTTTTTCTAGGAAAGTATAAAAACCTATTTCAATTACAGATCTCACTTTTATCTTTCTCTAAATTCATAAGGCAAATTAACTCTCTTCGTTTCCAAAACCCTTTTTTTCTCCGTAACTTCAAAAGCTAGCAAAAATGGCACATGTTGTTAAAATCATGTCTCAATCTGGAGTTGTCTATGAGAAGAACAACTTCGTAGCTTTGGTGGATGAAAATGTTGCTTAGAAAGACTATCACAAAATAATGGACTTCATTAGCAACTGCAAATTGAAGTATGCCATGCTTGAGTCACCTACTATATTCTGTGAAGTCGTGGAAGATGTATAGACAACTGTTGTATTTGATTCCAAGAACATGACTATTACCTTTGCTCTCAAAGGTACAAATTATTGTGTTAATTGTGATGTTATTCAGTCATGCTTTAAATTACCTGAAAATAACATAATTGTTCCACACACTGACACTGATGTGGTTAACTTGCTTAATTCTATGGGCAATTCTCTTGATACTTCTAGTTTAGGTAATATTAAGAGGATGGGTCTGAGAAAAGGGTGGAGTTTTATGTGTGATGCTTTCATTAAGGTATTTTCTGGAAAAATCAGTAATTTTGATGCCATTACTTATTCATTGTTAACATGTTATATATACTCTTATCTGACAAATATTTCAATTTTAGCAATTATGTCTAGAAATAGGGTATAAGCTAGGAGATATTCAGAAAAGACATGGGAATGTGTATAATGCTAGATTTTTAATGATGATAGCTAACCATGTTTCTAAGGATCATCTGAGAATCCAAACAACAAGCTTGCTGGTTGGGTGCAAGGGAATAGAGTTCATTCAGACCTAAACAGAAACAATCTAAACAGTGAGGTACCCATCAACTATTTTTCAATCATTGAGGCACCTCAGGGAAGTGAGGTAAATGTTTCTCTTCCTATCTCTTCCCAATCTCCAGTTTCTTTGACTTCAACTGTGATTATGGCATCTGTGACAGTGACCAAAAAGATGTCTACCCAAGTCACTAAACCAAATCTTCACAACTCAAGTCTAAGAAACCAACCTCTAGTGTCTCTCAAAAGATAGCAATTGTAAAAACAACCACAATCCTTGAAGGAAGTGTACAGGGTAGTAAGCATACTGAGGGAAATGTGACTTAAATCAGCCACACTGCAGTCTCCCAAAAGACTGTAGTTGTTCAAAAGGAAATAACCTCATTTCTAGTTGCATCCTCCCAAAAGAGTGCAACTATTGGAACAAGCTCTCCTCCAAGAGTACAGAACAAGAGGGGTAGGGACACTGACCAAACACAAACTTATATAAGAAAGAAGAAGGATAAACCTATGGGGGAGTCACAGGGTGCACACACAGTGTAAACTGCAGTCAAAGACTCAGTTACTGCACCTTCACAAAGTCATATTGATGTGGCTACAATAAATGTGGAGTCACAACCAAATTCTCTCATAATTGAAATACCACACACACAAAAATCTCTAACAAATTCTCTGGAAGTGGATACGATAAACACATCCATTCCCGATTCTCCATCTCTCAAATTCATGGAGGTGCCAAAATCTCAAGCAAGTGATCATCATCTTATTGATGATTTGTTAGATCACTTGCCATTTCTTTCTCAAACTATTAAAGGGTCTGTGCACCAAAACTTAAAATCAATCTCCACAGACTCAACAATAGTTTCAACTCCTATTTCCATTATTTCTTGTTCCTCAAAGAATATTCATCATCCGTTGAGAAGTGATTCTCTTTCAACGGATGTACTTCACATTAGTCATCCATTGATAATTCCACCTACACTTTCAATGAATATTTCACATCAGTTGAATGTCAATGCACAACTTGATATCTCTAAATATATTACAAGTGCAGATGATTTAGTAGTTGTCCAATCACTCTTAGGTTTGAGGGAAGGGAGTGAATTGAGTGAGACCCTAGGTTGCTCCCAGGAAAAAGAGTGAACTTATGCATGCTATTTCTCCCAGCATCTCAAAAGAGAGTGAGCGAAGTCCCACCTTAGATGGTAAAGGTGAGGGTGTGAGGGTGGTGATCTAAGGGGAGCCCTTGATGCAAGAATAGAGAGAAAATGAGAGAAAGGCAGGTACAGGAGATATAAGGCATACCGCCATTGTAAGTGAGTTAATGAATGTCAATGATGCTGAAAGGAAAAGGCTATATCAGCAAGAATACAGAGGTGTTATAGATTCTATTTCCTTAGATGCTGAGATATTTACTCACTCTATTACAGCCTACCAAATATTGGTTGTTCGGGGGCAATGAGGAGGCATAAAGGACACTCAATCTAGTAACCAAAACAATATTAATGAAAACGGCTAACGATGCTTTATCCTCTCTACCTCCTACAGCTGATGATGTGGACTCAAACTTGGAGCTCATGGTGATTCTGAGTTTGAAGATGATTTTGATGATGAAGCTGGCACCAACTTAGGGGGAGATGAAGGCCCTAGTCCTTCTACACAAACTCCAGAATGGATGCTCAATAAGGAATGCAACTAGCATCACTTCACATCTACCATGTTCAAATTAATCAGTCAAACTCAACAACAATTCAAGCCCTATCAATTCCATCACCAAAGCTCTGCTAGAAGCCCATCTTGAGTCTCTCCAACTACACAAAATTCAAAATCTCAAACAGACTCAAGATGTGGATGACATGAAGAATGTAGTTGAGGAAGTTAAGAAAGAGTTAAATGAGAAGATTGAACAGAAGCTTCCAGAATTAACTATGAGAGAAGTGCGGCTCAAGCTCAGGAAATAAAGTGATTTGGCAAGGAATGTTGAGGCCCTCACCGACAGACTCTCAAAAGTTAAAAGTTCTGTGGCCAAGATACTGGAAGGGGTCAAGAAAAATAGAATCAACTCCTTCAACAGTTGGTGGTTGCTTAAACTTCAAACCCTACTTTACTTGATGTTAACAAAAAGGGGGAGAAGGATGTGCACATTCAAGTTAGTAAAATGATAATGCCGACTATTATTATCTCAAATCCACCAGCCTTGGATAACATTGATCTCATAAATCTTGCAGCAGCTGAGCTCAAGATGAAAGAAAAGCAAAAACAGATTGATGAAAAGATTGCAAAGGTATTTGGTTCAACTGCTATTCAAGCAAAATCTGTAAAGCATTCTACACAGTTGAAGCCAATTAATTTGGAAATAATGAAGCTAGATAAAGGAGAAAAGGGTGAATCTTCAATAAAGAATGAATTCAAAAACTTTGTGGTGCTAAAGCCTAAACAAACAAGTGTCACAATGTCAACAAAGCACCCAATGTTAGTTAATTGTTCTCCACATAGGCCTGATGAAGAAAAGCTGATGGGTGTATCTATTGCAAGCTTCAAAACAACCAAAGATGTCATCTTAAGGTCAAGAATAGCAAGAATTTATAGATATGGAAAGATGCTATGTTTCATGACTGGGCACCCTCATTTTGGGGAAGCTAAAGATAAAGAAAAGATTAGGAGCTTAGAAAAGAAGGAAAAAGTAGGTCATCAAAGGAGTTAAAAGAAAATTGGAGATGCATGTAACTTCAACTGGAAGTGAGAAATCTTTATCTGAAGAAAAGCAAGCACCAAAGAAGTCAAGAAAAGGGTACGGGAAGGCTAGAGCCAAGAGGAAGATCAATGAAGATAAAGAAATGGAAGCTGAGCCAAAACAATCTACAACCTCAAGTCAACCAACTGTGCCCACTATAGAGCCATCTGAATTTAAGGTTCATCCAGGTGTAAATTTCCATGGTGAACCAATTATACCTAAAGATGAACCCATAAATTGGGATAGTTTACCTATGTCTGGTCTCAATCTTCCACTACCAGTCAAAAAGAAGACTCCAAGAAGGAAACTCATATGAATCAAGTCTAACTCGCCTCAATTTAAAGCCATCTCCAAGCTAAATCCTACAATCAACAAGGATGATCAACTCTTTATATGTGACATCAAAGAACTCTCAGACATCAATCTTTATCTGGATGATCTAGAATAAATAAGGGGGATTGATGCTTCATACAGGCTTCCAGAAATATTGGTGTTTAGATACAAGGATGTCAAGGAGATTACATGGTCGTCTCTTGCAGAATTCTCAATGTAGGCTACAATGTCCTAGTAAACGTGTTTTCTGCTATGAAGAAAGACTTTGGATTCACTAAGGTGGCCAAATCAAAAGTAATTAGCAAGATCAGCCAAATCAGACAAAGATGGAGAGATTCAAATGCACTTTCTAGAGTTTTGACTATCCCATACACTGGGGATATAGTGCATTTGAGACCTTATGGATGATGGAGTTTAGAGATGAAAGATTTGTCAGAAGATTTTTCAGATTTGAAAACCAACTACAAATATCAAGCAATGATGCACTCAAAGAAATGCAGGAGATGCTGGATATCAACAATGAAAATGAAGCTGAATTCTATAGACAACTCCAACACCAAATTGAAGAGAATAATGAGAAGATGGGAAAGAAGACAAGGGATTCAAGGAAAAAGAAATAATATACTCAGTCTAGAGGAGCACCTTGAAAAAGACATGTAAATATTTCTTACCTTCTTGGTTCAATTTTTCAATAGAAGCATTTTGCAATTTATCTATTGTTCACTGTAATATTTTTGATAGGGGTGTTTTTTTATCATCAAGTTAACCTGAGTTTATGCCTATAATTCTATTAGACATAAATTGGGGGAGATTGTAAGGAATATATTGTAGGCTTGATGATAACTTACCAAAAGTACTCTAAGTAGATATGTTAAATGATTTCGTAGCATTCAACGGATGATCGCGTGATTTATCCGTTGAAAAAGTAGATTATTTGAATAAGTTTGTAATACATTCTGTATAATAGATTAACTGGGGATTTGGGAGTTTTAGTAATTTTTAAGTCATGTTGACTACTAGAAAGATATACAAAATAGGTGGGCTAATTGTATATAGAAGATGCCTTGTAATTTTGTATAAGTGAAGGAGTATCAACTGCTATGACACAACTTCAACTGCTAATCTACAAAACTTCAACGGATGACCCTATAAAGCTCAACGGATAATTCAACATACTTTCAACGGATGAGCTAGTCAAGTTTCAACGGATAACAGATGAAACTTCAACGGATAAGTTCTATGAAGCCTCAACGGATTATCAACCAAAATAGCAGTTGAAAGGGACTTGACAGTGGTTTGACAGTCACATGGATTGATTGTATATAAAAGAAATGCGGCAGCCTGATTACAGGTGTCAAAAGAAAATGAAGCATTTCTATTTTCATTCAAACAGGGACGTTTAAAGATGCAGTATCTAACTGGATTGTATTGGATATAGAAATGAAGGAACATGTGATTGAACCTAGTTGATAGATTTTATGTTTTGTCTTATTTCACATGTAACTTAGTGATATATAAACCAAGAAGAGCAAGTGTTTAGAATTAAGAATTACAATTTTGATTTAGAGCAAAAGAACAAGGTCTTAGTCTCTCAAGTTTTAAGTTGTAAACACTTATAAGCGGCTGTGTGCTATTTACATCACAGAGATTTCTTCATATTTATATATATCTCTGGTGAAAATATTAATCCACCACAAAGTTTTTAAACACCTATGTATTTATTTTGTGTTCTTAAATATTATTATTGTTTATCCGCACTCAAGCATATTCAAACACAGTTATATACTTTGTAAAAAGTTTTCAAAGTTGTAAAAAGTAACCATAATTCCATTAAACCTCGTTCTATAATTGTTTTGATAAATTGTTAGGGAATAACATAACATTCCACTTAACCATATTCATCCGTTAAATAAAAGATTTTACTTATCTGTCGAAGATCTCGTTAATATGTTAGCGGGCTTTGAACCCAATAAAGTGCTTTTCCGAGACGGCAGATAGTAAAACAATTTCTCATTTCCCTGTTTGAAATGTTTTAGTATTAAATTTTGCAACAACTCTTTAATTAAAATTGAACAAATTTTTAGTGCTCATACTCTACCACCAAGAAAACAAAGACAAACTGATTCTTCTTTACATAGCTATTTATTAAACAATAAGAAATTCGTCCTTCTGTTCCAAAAGTGTCTTTGATTTTTTACTATATAAAAGTTATAATGGTGCATACCTTTTTTAAAATTTTATTTTTTAAAATTAAAATTTAATATATATACTTTTATTTGAAAAATATATTAAAAAAATAATTAATGAAGTTATTATTTTTATTAAGGTAAAAAATAAAAGAAATTACATTTTTGATAAAAAAGTATTATTGCATAAATAAAGGATCTCGAACCTGGTCATCCTACTCTCCGTTATCAATTTATCATCAATTCATGATGATAGTTAGATGCAAGTTTTCTTGGATTTAAAAGTGGGCTACTAATCATCTTTAATAAATCATGTTTATTAGTTCCACTTTATAAGCATGAGTGTGATAATCTTGATACATGAGACATAGTAATTTTAATATGATGCATATATTTTACTACTGTTATTTTTCTCAGTTAGTTAGATGTTTCCATGAAACTTTTAATCAGCAAGAAAATAAAATTTGTGGCCAATGGTGACTTTGTTAATATAGTTTATGCCAAACTTATGGAAATGGGTAAATGTGTTCATTACAAAAAAAAATAACATAATAATAATAAAAGATGTGTACATTTTAAATATTATGTAGTATATTATATACTGTATATTTTTTCTAGCAATGATTGTTTTATATCTCCTCTTGTTTATTGTTTGATGCTTAAGTTTTCATGGTACAACATAATATATTTTTTTAAATTTATTTATAAATAAAAATTCATAATTCATGATTTATAAATTTACAAAATAGTTAAATAATAAATAAAAAAATAAAAAATATTTTAAAAAATAATATTTTTTTATCGAACCCACAGTCACTTTGTACATCACACATACATGATTTTAAATTTTCTACAACAAAATATTTTAACGAAATATTAGAAAAGTATTTTTAAAATATATAATTTCTTCTATATATTTATAAATAAATATTATACAATATATTAAAAACAAAAGTAGAATTTTTTTAAGAACTCATGTGTAAATTTTAATTATAGATATTAGTTGCTAAAACATAACTCAAAATATAATATATCAATTACAAAACATGGGCATCTAATAATTTTATTTAAACAAAAATCATTTAATTAGTTAACAATTAACTAGTTACTACTAGTTATATATATATATATATATATTTATGTATATATATATATATAGATAGAAATTAACTTATTTAATTATATATACAACGCTAATAATAGATTTAAAATTTTGATAATTATTAAAATATATTAAAATATAATTACATAATCTAGTATAGAAAAATTATTTATTTAATTATTTTTTTATCTCTCTCCTAATTTTATTGTGAAATGATATTACTGCATAATGTTTTTTTCGATTCATCAATTACAATTATATTTTTCTGACAAGTTTTCTTTTTATTTAAAATCATGTTTATCTAATTCTCATGCAAGTTTCTCATATTTTAGAAAAAAAATTATTCAATAAATAAAATAATACTCTATCAATATTATATATTGTATCTGTGATAGGACGTAGAGGTAGAGGAGGTACCGTACATATTACGGGCACATTGTATTTTTAGGAAAGGTTATCCGCCCAACTAACCCTACAATCAACTATCTAATCTTATAAAAAAATCACAAGTATATTGTTAAATGTATTTACTTTTATAAAACATTGGTCAGCTAAAAATGTAAAAGATAAAGTTTAGGAATTTAAAACATTACATTTAGGAATTTAAAATTATTAATATAAATCTTCAAAATATGTGAAAAACTAAGTTAAACAATATTAACATTATATTCAAATGTTTTTAGTTTACAAATGAACATGAAACTGAAATGAGCTCTTTTTTACTAGTTAAACAAAAATGAGTTATAAAAATTTATTTTCATTTTCGATTCAATTTATTGTTCAATTAATTTTTAACTAGTTTAAAAATTCAAGCTATATTTGGAATATATTTGGAACAAATATATGCATCCGATAACAAAACTAATCCAAAATTTAATTTATGTTTGACTAAACTGGTTAACTAGACTCGACTTATTTTACATTTTATTTTGATAATTATAAAATGTTTGATATAGTTATAATTTTTAAAATTGATAAAAAATATAAACTTCAACCCTAGAAAAAATATATATAAGCCAATACTTATCCAATTTCAAGCAAGTATATACACAAGGCCAAAAATAAATTGTGAAACTTCCCCCTAAAAAGTCCAGGAGGAGGCCAAGAGACATCAACTTGTCTTTCTGCATGATGGGCGTCAGCAAAAAACAGGTGGCACAATGTCAAACTTGTAATAGTATATCCATATGAAAAGGGCAAAACCATTGTACTATTTGACTTCTTAACAAATATACTTCCAACTACTTCACATATGTACTAATCTTCATTCTTCTGATCTCTTCTACCTAGTTCTGTCAATGAAATGAAGCTACACTTATGTACCATGTTTTATATTTTCATACTTGCATCCCTTTCATTACAATCGACTTCAGCCATTGATTTCTTAATCAATGGCTTCAATTCTACAAATATATCAGTTTATGGGAATGCAACAATCGAGTCACATGTACTTACACTTTCAAAAGGCTTTCAACAATCGATTGGGAGAGGGCTATATCCATCAAGAATTGCTACTAAAAATAAAACTTCAGGCAAGGTACTTCCATTTTCAACTTCTTTCATTTTTGCTATGGCACCTTTCAAGAAAGCATTAGCAGGGCATGGCATAGTTTTTCTGTTTGTACCATTTGATGGTATTCAAGGTGCTAGTGCTTCTCAGCATATGGGATTCTTGAATAGAACTAATAATGATGGCAACCCAAATCACCATATTTTTGGTATTGAGTTTGATGTATTTAAAAATCAAGAATTTAGTGATATTGATGATAATCATGTTGGGATTGATGTGAGTTCACTTACTTCTTTATATTCATTATCTGCTGGTTATTGGAGTAATGATGATCAAGATGTGTTTAAGAAAGTTAGGCTGAACAATGGTAAGAATTATCAGGTTTGGATTGATTATAAAGATGCTGTTTTGAATGTTACTATTGCACCTGTTGGGATGATTAGGCCTAGGAGGCCGTTGTTGAGTTATCCGTATGATTTGTCGCGTGTGTTTATGGATGATATGTATGTTGGTTTTACTGCTTCTACCGGTGTTTTGGTTGAAAGTCACAATATTTTGAGTTGGAGTTATAGTAATTCGAATTTTTCGTTGTGGGAAGGATTGGTTACTGAAGGGTTACGGTCGTTTGAGTTGCCTAAAGAACCTATTTGGAAGTCGAAAAAATTTATTTTGGGAATTACATTGGGGGTTTCGTTTGTTGTAGTTGTATGTTGCGTGATTATTGTGTTGTTGACTAGAAGGCGTAGGCGGGTGTTGAAGGAGAGAGCTGAAATGGAAGATTGGGAACTGGAGTATTGGCCTCATAGAATTCCTTACCTAGAAATTGATGCAGCAACGAAAGGGTTCTCAGATGAAAATGTGATTGGTATTGGAGGAAATGGGAAAGTTTATAAAGGGGTTTTGGTCGGTGGAGTAGAGGTTGCTGTGAAGCGCATTTCTCACGCCAAAGGCGATGGAGTTAAAGAATTTTTGGCCGAGGTATCGAGTCTCGGAAGGCTAAAGCACAAAACTTTGGTGGCTTTGAGGGGATGGTGTAGGAAAGAAAGAGGGAGCTTGATCTTGGTGTATGATTATATGGAAAATGGTAGTTTGGACAAGAGGGTGTTTAATTGTGCAGAGGACGAAATGTTGAGCTGTGAGGACAGAATTAAAGTATTGAAAGATGTAGCTTCGGGTGTTTTATACTTGCACGAGGGATGGGAGTCAACTGTCCTACATAGGGACATTAAGGCCAGCAATGTGTTGCTTGATAAAGATATGAAAGGAAGGTTGGGAGATTTTGGACTAGCACGAATTCACGGTAGTGGTCAAGTAGCTAGCACTACTCATGTAGTTGGGACTGTAGGCTACTTGCCACCAGAAGTAATTAAAAATGGCCGAGTATCAACACTATCTGATGTCTTTGGTTTTGGAGTCTTGATTTTAGAAGTAATGTGTGGAAGGAGACCATTAGAGGAAGGAAAATTACCTTTGATCGAATGGGTTTGGAAGCTAATGGAGAAAGGAGAATTGGTTAATGCGCTTGATCCACGACTAAGGGCTAGAGGTGGTTACGATGCAGATGAAGTTGAACTTGTGCTGAATTTAGGATTACTGTGTGTTTGTCCTGAGGTAAGTTTTCGACCAAAAATGCGAAAAGTTACAAAGATCTTAGAAGGGCAGAATGAGATTGAAGAAATAGAAGGAGAGGATATGGACATGCATTTGCTTAAGAATTTGAAAGCTAAGGACTTCTGGTCTAACTATTCTGAAAATTCTAGTGATAAATCAAGTTCAGATTCTCACCCGACTTTGGATCAAATTAGAGAGGGAGTGTCTGCATCTTTAGTGTCACTCTCTTGGTCTGATTTTATTAAAGAGGGCAGGTAAAAAACTTGAATTCCATTATAAAAGAAACGAAGAAGTACCTATGATGGCATGTTCGTTAAAATACAAACTATTTTATCCTACAAACTCGGATGACTTGTTTCACCGAGACTTGAGACTGGTGACTTGTAGTATAGCATGACCGGTTATCTGTGCTAGTGGGACCGGTGATTTTATAGTTGTTTTAAAGTTTGTAGACTAAAAAAAAAGTTTGTAATGTGAAGTATGATGTAAAGTTTGTAATGTGAAGTATGATGTATGACTTATTGAGTTGCTGGTTAGTGTTGTTTGTCTTATATTTGTTGTAAATTTGAAGCTGTTGTGATTTCATACTTTAAACTTTAAAGTGTTGGATCATGTTAGTTGTTTAATGTATGTGGCTTCTGTTGCTTTGTCAGACTGTGTTTAAAATATGATACCCAAGTCAATTTTTTTATGTTGAAAAATAATACATTAACGCGTTAAAGGTTCATTTTGGTTGATTCTTTGGTAATACTAACCACTAATCCGGCTCATTCATGTTATTGCAAATTAAATATATCTAAATATTGTTTTCAAATTAGAGTACTATAATTCTAACTCAAGACTTGTGACTCAAATGTTACTAGATGAAGTATAGGATCATTCTATCGTGTCAAAATGATACTCATCTTTTAAATTGGTGGTTGAATTAATAAAATTTTATTGAACTTTACATAAACAATAATAATAAAAATTGAAACTTATATTATTAAAATTTATATACAATTTATATTTGAATTAATATTCAAGATACACTAATTTTCAATTTTAAGTGCCCCAAATCCCATTGGTGATACATATGGCCCAAAATATCCACGAACTACGCATGTGTAACATGCGTATTCTAATTTTTAAATTTCTATACACTGTCTACAATATCAGAAATGCGCAAGTTAAAAATGCGTATTTTATGAACTGTAGCCGTGAATACGCATGTCAGCTTTATAAAAAAATTTTAAAAAAAATACACAAACATGCGTATTCAGGGGATATCATGGGTAGTCACCCCTGCCAAATGATATTTTGGGTATTTGTATCTAAATGATTGGTATTTTCATTTTTACAAATACTAAATAGTAGTTTGTAGTTTTAAATTAAAAAATTTGATTCTAAAACAAGACCAGTATCTATTATCCTTTATCTATAGCCCGACATAATTATAATATCAGTAATGCATCTTATTCATAGAAAATAATAAATTTACCCTTGTATTTATTATATTTTAAAAAATGTTGTTAAAGAAAACATAGTTATTTTGGTACGACGAAAATGAAAATGATAGGATTATGTTAATTTTTATTAAAAATATATGCATAACACTACAAGAAAAACGTCAATAAACAACAGTTCTGTACTGATGTGAAAAATAGAAAAAATCGATGTTTTCATGGATGTAGTAAAAGGTCTGTTAGATATTAAGTGCAGTGAAATACAACAGATAGGGGGAGGTGTATGTGTTTTCTTGGATTTTTATTACTTGTAAAAGTGTTTGACTTATATTAGAAGAAAACAGATATGGACTTGTAGTGATAAAATGTTTAACTGCAAACACATAAATAATTTATCAAAAACTCACTTGATTGTATTAATCAAATTTGTTTTGCTACAAATTTGTTTCCCTAAAGATAAGAACTCAGCTACAATTCTTGAGAGAGAATTCAAGAATTTTCCTAGTTCTGTTTGTTACATCTAAACAAAGGACCCATGAATGTTTTATAGAACAACATGCACTGATTTACAAAACTTGCACTAAAATAGACTAACACGATTTATAAAGCCACTTTGTACATATTCCATTTCTAGTGTTAGCAAATCTTGTGCAAAATCTTTAGGCCTGTGGCCCTCCTTTGTACAGTGAATCTTGACCCTTGATTTTGAATTCTTCAAACTTCATTTGTAGTCTTTCCAATTCAATGATATAATTGTTTGTTGACTGATAATCTTGAATATTCAATTTGTCTGCATTCTGAATTATGAGATAGTTTGTTGAGATCTCTTTTGTTCTGTAGAGATGTCACATATCGATAAGTATAATGACTTAACGATATTTTGGGTTCTCTATATGTATCTTTGACTTCTCGAGGTCTCCAGTTCTCTACATGTAGAATGACTTGTCGATATCTCAGATTCTCTACATAGGCTTTTGACTTGTCAATATCTCTAGTTCACGACATGAAGATTTGGCTTGTCGATATCTCTAGATCTCTACATGAAGAAATGAATTGCCGATATCTCCAGTTCTCTACATGTTCTTTTTGACTTGTCGATATCTGAATCTCTACATGCATATTGACTTATCGATATCTCTTGGGACTTCTCTATTAGTCATTTTGGACTTCTCGACAAATTTTTGGATATTACTTGATCCGTGACTTGTCGATATCTGACTTAGAACTTTTTTCCTAGAACAGTATTATTTAAATTCAAGCTGCTACACTCATCTGTGAGACATGATCATGATTTGATCTTCTTCCAGAGTTCATTCATTAGCTTGAAGGCTGTTCACAGAAAATTCCTCCAGTCTAATCTACTTAATATTTTTACAAAATCAAGTAATACAATTACAGAATATAAATTTAGATTATCATACAACTTATCGTTAGGGTTGTCAAGATAACTTAGTCTTTTTATGTATAGGCATGTCTTGCACAACAAGGTCCTTATTTTTTACATCGCATCTGGACCGATGTGAAAGACCATATAATATATTGTTTCTAGATATATAACCGATATATTAGATATGCCAAGACATTGGTCAATTGATGTGAAAAATAAGAAACGATGTCAATTGTAATCTATACAACAACGCTTCTGTAAATAGAAACGATATATTAGACATAATAAGGCATCAATCATCAATTGTTGTCTATGATTACAAATTTAACGATTATATATATACACACTAAAAATACTAAAAATAAAAATAAGAGGAATCCGTGAAATATAAATGACCAAAACTTTGATTATCATTATCAAACCAATACAAAGCATCCCAATATACAAAATTGATGAAATTAAAAATATAATTCTTAAATTTACAACATTATCAGCTCAAGTGGTGGATAAAAAACCATGTTGAGAAGGCTGAGAGCTCCTCTGTTGGCACTTTCTGCTCTTTTTTTCTCTAGAAGCTTGATACAGTAACACAACTTTGTGCATGAGAAAAGTGCCCTTCAACAGATTCATAAACCCCTGTCAACATGTCTGTCTGTAGATAATTAAGTTAGTTGGTAATCAATAGCAAAAGGGATACGATCCAACTGAAAGAGAGATGTCCTCAGTCCAATCATGTATGAGGATTTAGGAATAACTTTTATGTAATCTGTTTTGATTTCATTGATATTAATAAAAGACTTGTTTTGTTTTTATTGCGGGCTCTATCTATTTTAAGTGTTTAAATAAGATATACCACAGTTTAGAGTAAAGTTTTTTATGGATTGTGATGAGATCATAATAATGAGACCTAAAAGATGATAACTCTAAACTTAAATAGTTCCTGGTCGTAGAATTACTAACTGGTAATTAATAATCCGCAAAGATTCGTACATACTATGCTTGCTTCATTATGAAGGATGTCTGTTCTCATAGACATTTGTGTGGTGACACTATAGCTAATATGTAGGTGCTTATTATAGAATAAGTTCACTGAACATGACTCACATAGCTGAACAACTGATGAAGTTCACTCACGTGTCAGCAGTTGTTCACATAGTGATAGTTGTACAAGTATCCTTAGACTTGAGGTAATCATAGTCATCTTGTGTACATTGAACTATGCTTTGGTTTAGTTCTTAGTCTCCAGGGACAATTATAAGGGCTCTACTGGGTATAGGAATTTGTACACGAAGATAGTGTATGATCAATAGAGGATCTACCCCTTCCAGTGAAGGAAGACAAATGTTCAATGCTGATCCACTTATGCTAGTTCAGGAATCTCTGGCTAGAGTGAATGAAATTAGAAAGGAGTTTCTAATTTACATTAAATAGAACTAAGCATAGTGAATGGGAAAGCAAGCGATTAAATAAGATAGGCTTGACACAAATTCCATGCCTTGTATTTAATCGTGACATTGCAGGGTAGAAGGAATTGATTGTACGGTAACTACTCACTGAATAGGTTCTTGGTATTCTAAGCAGTGAATTCGTATTATCCGGATAGTCACGATATGCTGAGAAGTATCCCTCACAATGTAGAATAAATATGATTAATTAATTAATCATATTTAATGAATTAGAGAATTTATATAAATAATGATAAAATAGTTTTATTATTATCTATTTCTACTACCGGCTTAATATTGAACCTACAGGGTCACACCATAAAAGAGAATGATTTAATGGTGGAGGAATTAATTAATAATGGCTGATAATTATTTATTTATGAAATAAATAATTAATTGGCAAAATTAATAATTGATTAAATGAGATTTAATTGATTATAAATTAATTAAGAAAAGTTCTTAATATTATTAATTAAGAATTTAATTTTTGGAAATTAAATCAAGAGAGAGAATTATTTCTAAAGTGTTTAGAAAAAGAATTAATTATTAAAAGGTGTTTTAATTATTAGTGAGAATAATAAAGGGTTAATAATAATAATATTTTATGGGAAAATTTTCAGCTAAAATTTTTGCCTATAAATATACTATTATAAACCCTATTTTTGCCTCAACCCAAAGATTTACAAAACCCTAATTCTCTCCACCTCCTCCTCCTTCATTACATCGTTTTCTTGGTGGATACCGGTGGAGTGCTTCATACTTGAGGAGCAGCTGCTAAGGATCTCCGCTCGTTGTTCTTGGATCGCTTTTAAAGGTTGGGAAATCGATCCCTCGATTTTATTTACTATCTGTATGCATATTATATGGATTTTATATGTGTAAAATTATTTTACCATGCTTCCGTGATATATAAAATCCTACACCAACAAGTAGACATGGAGAAACCACATGCGTATTGAATCATAAACACTTAGATAATATGAAACATACAAGTGATTGTGGACAATGGAGTCAATACAAACCATGAGCCTTGGCAATATTATTAATTAGTTCCATAATAAGCACATTATTTCCCATACCAGCACCACCAAATAGGCCAATTGGCAACTTAGTAGAAACCTATAACCAAAAAAACAAATCAAATATCTCCTAAACTCCCCAATTCAAAACCGTAACAACCTCGAAAAGAAACACAAACATTACCATGTAAAAAAGATTTCCAACAGCCTTATCACATCCTTCAGCCACACCAGCCTACAAAAACTCACAATCACTACACACACTACTCAATTCAGAACACATATTTACAAAAATATCCTTCAATTAAAAATAATAAACACTGTTTGTACTAATTAAAGCACAAAATATAATCATAATCATAATAAGAATATCGTGAGTTATTTATTGTTTGTTGTTGAAGCAAGCTTAAGAATCAAATCATTTCCTCAAAGCTCCATATATATTGCAAGAAGTCAAATTAAAAATTGAAAATTGAAAAGAAATTCGAAACTACTTACTAAATGCAAGAAGACAGAGCTATTAATGGGAGAAAATAAGATGAATCAAGCGTTGATTACGCTTAATCGACACAAATTAACCAATTTCTACCTAAGGGTTCCATATAATTGAAATCGGGTTGACCTAGGGTTTTGATGTTCGAGAGAAAAGCTAGGTTTCTAAAAATAAGTATATGACCTGTATGTGTGTTTTGAAAAGGTTTCAGAGAATGAAAGAGAGCAAGAGGTTGAAAGTTTGTGTGAGGTTGTGTGTGTTTTTGCTAGTGTCGATAAAGAGATGGGGGAATTGGGGGAATAAAAGAAATTACAACGTAGAATGTTCTTATCACATAGGAGGGAAATAGTCCGCATTTTTTTTAATTTTTTAAAAGCTAGTTTAGACATCATTTTTTTTCACAACTGATGTATAAACCTCCTTTAGCATCATTTTTAAATTAACCTATATCAAAAATATTTTTAATAACAGTTCTTATTGGCAAGAATGTATGTGAGCTGGTGTCTATTTAACATTTTCTTGTAGTGTAACAAATATCAAATTTTCATGTACATCAGAAAAACTAAGATATATTACACATAATTCATTAATCTCATGAACTTTTCCATTGATGACATTCATATTTATCAAATATTTAGTATGCAACTGCATCTCATATTTTTTTAGAAATATATAAAGAATAACCTGTTCACATTTTGAATACATAGTTAAAAAGCTACTTTTGAATTTATGAGAGTAATACTTTGTGAGATTAAAGTCAAATGATCGTGAACACGAGAATTAAACAACTCTGATATTTCCCCTTTTCCTAATATTTTATACATCAACTTTTGTTGATTCAAATAATCAAATTTCTTTTGGATTTTGAATGACCCGGATAATTTTATGAGAAAGATATAACATCACATGAAAATAAACAAACACAAAAGAGAAGAACTGTAAAATAATCTTCACAATTTCACATTTCTTATTAATAATAATAAATAATATAAATTATTACTCTACTACACTAATTCCTGCATAATTAACATTTTTTATATATTTTAAATTTCTTAAAATTGCTCTGAATCCTTTATCATATATACTCCAACTTTTCAAAGATCGAAAGATATAAGTCTTTCAATTATATTTTAACCAAAGGGGCCCTTTAAATAAAAACTTTTATGTTTTATCTATTTTATTTTTCTCGTTCTAATTAACATTTCTATATAGATATAATATATATGTAATTATATATGTACAAGGAAATATGATTTTTTTATTTTATTCAAAATATAGTTTATTCTAATTTTAATTTAGAATAAATTTACTATTTATTTATTTAATTAAAAATTTCTATTGTTAGGTTTTCTAATTTATAGTAATTTCCAAAATACTTAATCTCTTTTTTCAAGAAGGGAGCTCAATTTCATGATTTCAATTATGTATTTTAAACAGAAAATATTATTTTTTTAATTAAAACTTTGAAGTTATTAACTACTTTTGAGGGGGGAAAGAAGTGCAGAATAAAACATAAGAATTATTTGATGATATGGTCGATCCGAAAAGAAGTGCTAGAGGTATCAAATTAGTTGTCAAAATTTGGTGACAAATGATGTGGCATTGCTGAATTGACAATTTTTGATGATGTTATTCGCGAAATTAATGTGAATGTAGGGGTTCACTATTATTAATTTATTTGTCGCCCATCATTTGGGATCCATGTTGGTACCAATTTTGGTATCTTTTGCATTATTCAATATACAATATGTAGAGTAGAGATGCACATAAAGTTCATAGGGCCGGTCGTTATCTAGACCTTAAAAATCTTGTTTTTTTAAATCGGATTGGACCGTGCTTTTCGAAAAATCGAGCCCGGCCCGACATGTTTTTTTAATTTGGAGTCCGTTTTAGGTTCGCTCGGGCCGAAACGTGCTTTTATATGTACTTTTTTATATTATTACTAACTTATATCTCGTGAGGTATGATTTTTAACATATTATATATTTATAATTTTATATTTTAATTAATATATTATTCTTTGGATAGTAGAAAATATTTTGCATATGATATGTCTAACCATCGTAACGAGATTACTAAGTTACAATCTTTACTTTGTATGATCAAATGGAGTATACCATTTGGATTAGTGGTATGGTTTTATGTACTTGTCTTGATTGTCTTTTAGACAGCTCAAAATGCTTTAAAAGCTTAAAAATTCTCATGCAACAGTCTTGTGCATAATAGTAATAAATCAATTTGGTAGAAGTTCAATGAAAATTGTTTAAATAGCAAATTGAAGATAGAAGACCAATAAAGTTGCAGAAATTCTCTAAGTCCAATATTGTGAAGTTTAGAAGAGTTATGTCGTGAAGTCCAAAAAAATCATATAGTGAAGTCTAGTTTACAACCATATCGTGAAGTTTAAGTTTGGCTTATGTCAAGAAGTCCAAACTTGTTTTAGATCGAGAAGTCCAATTATGTGCTACACCAAGAAGTCAAGAAAGATTATATATCATGAAGTGCAAAAGTATACTATATCAAGAAGTCCAAAGTAAACTGGATAGCATAGTTAAATTAAAAGGTGTTCACGACATCTTTACTCGACCAATTCATTAAGGTACAAATTATCAGAAATGAAGAAAACTACAACATATTGTGCATGGAGGTGGTCCATGGACATGTGTCAAATCTACATCCAAACTTGGGGAGAAATAAAACAAAATATCAAAAGACCAGGAGCGGATAACTGAATAAAGTGATCCTCAAAAAGCTGCTACATGTCCAATAGCAGGATAAGATTGCTTGATGTAAATGGGTGTGCATACTGAGTAATAAAATGGTATATTAATATTGGGCACATCACATCTTTAGCTGTGAAAATATTGAGCAAAAGCACATTATTATATTTTATATCCCTGTAAGCCAACTCAAGAAACTGTTCTTGAGAAGAAACTAAGAAAAATAACTTTTTTTCTTTGGAGGTGTAACAACAATTTCTCTCTCTCTCTCTCTCTCTCTCTCTATATATATATATATATATATATATATTAAATTGATTTAAAACTCAGTGTTCTTTATATGCTTCAAGTTGCAACAACTTATTTCATTCTTAATTTTCAAGTTTTTAAAAGAGTTTAAAAGTTTTAAACTAGTCATTCACCCCCTGCCTAGTTTTTGGTTCATTATTTTTCAACAAGTGGTATTAGAGTAGGCTGTAAAAAACATATAATCAAAGATCTTTTTAAAACATGAGTTCTCAAAAATTGAGCAGTATCAAGATCCCAAAATTTGACACGGAACACTATGCTCTTTGGAATAAAAAGATGGTGTTGTTCATCAAGGCCCCAACCCTTTGTATCTTGAAATATTGAGATTTGGTCCTTTTATACCCTAGAAAGAGATTGTTGAGACCACTCAAGGAACAACTATTATTTCTTCAATTTTTGTACCAAAAGTCCCATCTCAATACAATGAATCTGAAAAAGAGAAAGTGGCTTTGGATAGATGTCTCTATCTCATTATATGTGATTCCATGGATCAAGATATGTTTCGTACTATTGCTCATCTGGGTAGTACCAAACTTATGTGGGATCACATAAGGGTCTTATATGAAGGAACTGAAGAAGTGAGGGGGAAGAGAAACCATATTCTTGTCTATCAATATGAAGCCTTCATGGCAAAGCCTTCTTGTTGATAAATGATCTGAAACTTTATGGAAAGATTTATGAAATCAAGGAGCTGAACATGAAGTTCTTGTTGACTCTTCCAGATCAATTGAAAGACAAAATCTCTTCACTGAGAGAGAGAGGGGGGAGAGAGGGAGAGAGAGAGAGAGAGAGGGAGAGAGAGAGATATGTAGCCTAGATAAGCTATGATGTATTGTATGGAGTCTTGAAAACCAATATATTAGGCCTTAAATCAACTATAGAGGGGGTGAATACAGTTAAATAATTAATTCGAAATAAAGAACTCAACAGATAATGACAATTTTTATATTACTAAATAAAAACTGATTACAATACTCTCTCAAAGGATGAACAGATATCCTTAAGAGCTGCTAGGTTATGTGTATGATACAACAATGCACGATATATATAGTGTTAATCTAATATGTGCTTATATACTGCACATTTACACAATCAATTAGTTGATATGATATACACAAATAAGGAATCCTAATACATATCCAACTATTGATTGTTATAATAAGTAAAGTCATACACCGACATATCTCTGCAAATCAAAGTCTTCTAGATAGAAGCAATTACTTTCTGAAAGTCAGTCTTGATAGATGCTGATGAAAAATGCTGATATTAAACTCTGATATGTCAAATACTGATAGTCTTCACAAACTCTGATCTCTTTCAGTCAGTAAATGTTGAGTGACATTTGTGACACTTTATCACGCTCCATAAATCTTTTAATTAGTGTTTTGTACTCAAGTTGTTAGTGTTTTTAACGTGTTTTTGTAGTGTTTTTGCATTGCAAGCATTTTTCAGGTAATCAGGTGGATCAACATGGTTTTAGTGCTAATGTGGTGTTAGGTTGGTGTCTAGAATAAAGGCTCGTGAAAAGACCAGCTCAAATCAACAAGAAGAAAAGAAATCAGGATTTTATCCAGAAGGACGACGCGCCTGCGCTGCAGTTACGCGCGGCCGCGTCCCAGAAGCAGAAACTCAGCGTGCCCGCGCTGGAGCAGCACGCGGCCGCGCCAGGTCGGGGTGACAGAATTCTGTTTCTATTGGGATTTTGAGAGTTTGAAGTCCTGGTTAATTCTACAACATATATATATACATAAATAAAGGTTGTTTTAGAGGAGAGACGTAATAGAGCTAAGGAGAAGGCGTAAGAAGAAGACCGTAGTGCACAATTCAACCAAGGCGAAGAAGATCTAGTTTATTCTTGTGATTCTTTGTTTTAAGTTGTAACTTTATATGCTAGTTTTCTTATTCTTGAACCTTTACCTTCGTTTCATACTTGGTTTTATTAAGTATAAAGACTACGTTTATTATACCATGCTTTCATCGGAACCCACATTGATGATGAGTCTGATTATGGGCTAATCGTTATCGTGGGTTCTAACAGATTTATTTATGGGTTTTTATAGTTAATTTGTTTCGATGCCTTAGTGTGTAGTGATTGTATGATAACCTAGTTTTGGTTGCGCTTATTCATCTTGTGAGCGTCGCGAACTTATAAGATAGTGTCTTAATCTTTAATGAAGCGAATGTGAATTTAAGGGTTTAGAACTTGCCATGCTAGCATAGGTTCATGTATTCATTATGCATGATTCGTAGGTAATTTTAACCATCTTACTTGCCCTATGTAATCACGAGGGATAACTTGTGCATTAAACCGTTATGTTGTCAAATTTTATAGACATATAAGGTCTCAATATAATTGGTGTCTATTCAGCTTCTATCTCTTTTGTGGATGCCTGGTAGTATGGTATTCGCACAACGAAAGTTGGCGTTTATCAGTTTCGTGTTATCTGATTAGTGTCATCACCATTATATGCTAAGGTTAAAAACAAAAAGGCCATTGAATGAAGTATTTAATGAAGTTAGAATCCCATGTTTGTGTCATATATTATTATTCAATCCTCTTTAATCTTTTAGTTTATGTTCTTTAGTATTATCTATTAGTTAATCTTAGTATAACAACCACAATTTATTATTCGTCTTAGCATTGGATAATAACCATACTAGTGTTGCATAAATACATTGATTAAAATTAATCTGAACCTCTTCATGTGGGAACGAACTATAATCTATTCTATATTACTTGCGATCGCGTGTACTTGCGTGAATTTTAGCCGCGTGTTTTAGCGACTAACAGTAAACTCTGATGACAAACCCTGATAGTTTTAAATTCTGATATCATCAATTATATTCAACAATCTCCCCTAACTTGTGCATTAAGTAAATTATGTACAAGTTCCTAATTGATGATGTCAAAACTATCTAAATGCAGAAATATTAACAAGTGTACAATCTTACTATCAGTGTATCAGACTTTATCTTCAATCTTGAATTCTGGAAAATCCTGCAGCTTCATCAAAGAATTGTCTGAGCATATTCTCTTTTGCTATATTCATGTACATCTCTAACCTTTGCTTGACATTCTTGAATTTTTGAGAAGATCCATCAATCTGAAAGATAGCAGCCTTAAGATCAGAGATTTTACGTCTTCTCAAATTGAAGTCATCCAGTTGAATCAACCCATAGTCATTAGCATCAGGATTAAAAGAAATTAGCTTTGACCCAAGTTGTTCAACAATTTGTGCTCCTCCCTTTGGCATGTCAACAACTGTTTCATCTTTTAATATGTACTTAGGAATGAACTTGGATTGAGCCATGCCTTTCTGCTTCTCATGAACTAGGCTTTTCAGAAATTTAGACCATTTTTCAGTAGTTGCGTTCTTTACATTGAGTATGCATATAAGGTATTCATGTTTTTGCCAAGCTTATTCAGCATTTGTTCTTGTGACACTATCAATCTTTTTCCAGAATCAAGAATGTACAACATCTTTTCTTTAGTGTATAGCTTTTAAACCATAAATCGAAATTAAGCGATTCCAGTGCCTAAACGATCCTTACAATAAGCTCTATCATTATGAAGTCTTATTTTTCAATAAAACACAGTTTACACTTTCTGTAACTTTGTAGAAAACTTAATGTCGTGATTCGATCATTTTATCATCATTACGTTTACGATCCTGTTTCGTTTTCACTCTAAACTACTAAATACCAACATCTAACTACTTATCATTTCAAGAACATCAAGTTCTTGAGGCCACAACATCAACCTTAGCATCTAACTAACTAATATTCAAGAAATTAACAAAACAACTAGCAAAACCGTACTTACATCCAAGATCCTTACTTTTCTTGAAACTTAAAGATTAAACAAAGTTTAGATGAAGGTTTATACCATTCTTGGTAGCTTGGGAGGTTCTCTTCTTGATGGATGATGATTGGAGAGTCCTTGATGTGCTTAAGAAGCCTAAATCTTTCCAAGAAAATCAAGACAATTCTTGAAGTTACTATTTGTCACTATTCATCATCATCTTTACCAATTTACTAACCTAGGAAGAACTCAAGATAATTGGATGAAAAATTTATCTTACCTTATTTTGATGATGAGGAAGCTTGGGAATTAATTTGAGAATTGTTCCATGAGCCAAGCTTGAGATTTTGATTTCCATTTCCATAGCTTCTTGAAAAACTCGAATGGAAGGAAAATATGGGGTGGAGAAGTTTCTCTTGGCTTTGTTTGGAAGTGTGGTAGAAATTGTATGTATTTGTATATGTCTAAGGTGTATAGAACAAGCTTTTATTTTTCCAAGTTTAGGTCTAACTTGCACACTAATTGTCAAGCTTTATCATAATTAAAAACAAGAACCCTTATTTTTAGGAAAGTTGTTTTCTACTAGTTATTAATTTAATTAGCTAGCTTGGATAATTTGTTACTAATTATTTTTCATTGTATTTACATGGAATCGCATGATCTTAGTTCGTTTATTCATTCACTTACGTAATTACTTAATTATTTCCTCATAATCTCAATCAATCCTCATAAGTAAATCACGGGGTAAATCCTTTAATCGTAATCCTTATATTTTCTAATCTTGTATTTGGGTTTTATCCATAAGATTTTAAATCTTTGGCCATAGTGCAATTCTCGTATTCCTCGATAGCTCGTGAAATAAGGTCATTTTGAAATATTGGTTTTTCCAAAAACTAACGACTTTTACATGCACACTTATAATCATAATATCCACTCGGAAACTTAAATTATATACCCATATATGGTATGATCGCAAAAGTTTTTATTAAACCGCAAGGTTACTATTCATAAAATCCTTTTACCGATGCCAAAAATTCGGATTTTTACAGTCTCCCCCCCTTAAAAGGATTTTGTCCTGGAATCAGTTTAGAAACGATGGTGATACGTTTCTCGTATGACAACCTCGAGTTCTCATGTTGATCTTGCAGTATTTGATCTCTTCACAAAATTTTCACTCGTCCGTCAAACATGTTTTAGAGTACTCATTCTTGTAGATCTAGGATCTTTACATGTTGTTCCACATACACTAAGTATGGATGCAAGTTTATTTTCTCATTTTCAATCATATGTCTGGAATTGACAGTTAAATTTCCTAACATCGATTCAAGGTACCCGTTATAAACTTGTCGATTATTGGGGGGTAATGCTAATTCGTAAGCCAATTTTCTTAGCCCTTTAAAGATTTCAACCGGTCCAATAAACTATGGGCTCCACCTTTCTTTCCTTTCGAATCTCATCATTCCCTCCCAAGGAGACACTTTCATCAATACTTGGTCTCTTACTTTGTACTTACTGTCCTTACAGTCTAGTCTGCATATCCCTATTGTTTGTACCGGGATGCTATTAGGCGGATTCTGCTAAGGTCTATGATTTCCTTTGGTTTGTTGACTCAACCGGAGTCCAAGTATCTTCCGCTTACCAACTTCTCCCCAATCCAAAGGAAAACGATTTCTTCTTCTGTACAAACGGAAGAAGAAAACACACCAATGCTTGAATGCAAGGATTGAATGAGTACTAGCACAAAATTGTTTCTTCTTGCGCTATCCATCTTCTCTTTTGGTGGCTAGGTTTTTTTAATCAAATTCTTGCTTACAAAATTTGCCACATTAGAGATATTATCTAAAGGGTAAAATATGAATTATAACTCTTAACTAATTAGGAGTTATTACTAATTTGAGATTCCTATTTGTATTATAATTAAGTCCCACTTAATTAATTTAACAAATAAATTTCATAATTAACATTAGTAAATTCAAATATCAATATTTATCTAATTAATTAAGTCAAACTTAAATAATATCATAAATAATTTGAATTACTTTAATTTATTTTAAATCCAACTTAAATTAGATAATCCTTCAAGCATTCTTTGTGTGTGACCCTATAGGTTATTATTATATTGTCAACGAATTTTAAATATAATTTAAAATCATAAATAATGAACGACATCTAGTAATACATCATTGTTATCCAAGTAATAATAATTAGATCAGTGATCGATTAAACCTTTCCTGAATAATGTATAATGTAATATAATCCCTTTAACCATATATTATATATTAAAATAGAGGCATGTAATGTGTCATCATTATCATAGTTTAATCCAAGTTTTCTTGATCAATAAGGAAACTATCGTATCAAATTGACATTTGAGCGTGGCCACACATTTCATAGTCTAGCTCACATAAGAGGCCAATATATCACTCCTAAAATTAAGAGGGTTAAATCATTTCTAGATCATTCATATTTCTAATACGATTCACAATATACCCGAAATACACTTTTATCGTTACACGGTCAAAAGTAACTTTTAATGTAATCAAAGTACATTAATTCTCGTATAAAAATATAATAATTTCAAGTCTAATTACTATTACATCATTATCATGGTGAGAATTATTTATGACACAACAGACATGTAAAATTTTACACTGGGTATGTCGAGCACCACATGTACATTTACATATGCCCGTGTTCTTGAATTTAGTACCACTATACCTCTGATCAATGACATGTGATCATCAATTAACAAATACACCAGTCTTAATACATTATTATTGTCCCTTAATAATAATACTCGACAAGTGACCTTTAGGAATATTGAGACTATTCTCATAATCTTAGTTTTAAGTTACGTACTTAGAGATATAGAATTTATATCATATCCAAGGACATTTATTAATCTAACATCTATATCGTAGTAAATTAAAACATAATATATTGTAAAGGGAATAATTAATAGAACATAAATATTAATAATCCAAATATCTTAAACTAAAATATTATAGTGTTGTCTCTAGGGCACAAACACTAACAATTACTTGCACAACTTATTAGACAATTCCTTTTAGGCGTTTGAAATTTTCCGGAAGCAGGAAGTGGATTTTTTGATTGCTACAGATGTTGCTGCTCGTGTAAGTCAAAGCTCACAAATTTTTGTCTTTAGAACACTGTTTGATCATAATTCTGGTTCTTGTATTGTTCTGCAAATATCGGTTCTTGTATCCTGTTGCAAGTTTGTGGATCAGTAATTTTCTGATTTTTTATTTTTGATTACTTGATTATCTTTGCAGGGGCTTGACATCATCGGTGTTCAGACAATTAAAATTACTTGTGCCCTCGTGATCTTAATAGGTATTGTTGATCATTTTATGCATGAAATTAGTCAATTGTCCATCAATATTGCTCTTAAGTGTGTTAAATGATCATTTAAAGTAATAATCTACTAATTTTGTTTTACTTGATAATGTTATTATTTTATAGATTACAACATTTGAATTCTTCAAATTTGTTACAACTACGTTCATCGAGTATAGGTTGCACAACCAGAGTTGGTCGAGAGGGGTATGTTGTTACTTTTTTCTGCTGTAATTTTGTTGTTATTTTAGGTACAAAGGCTATACAACCAAGTTTGAGTTTGAAATTATATTTGAGGAGTTGGAAAACTTAGTGAATAAGGGTTCTGACTTGTACATTGTGAACTGTTTGCTGATTTTAGACTTGATTGAGTAGCTAGTTGTTTTGTTTTTCTTATTTGTCGTTTGATTTTATACATTGGTAAAAAACTGGATTTCTTCTAGGAATGATAAACTCAATTTTTATAATTTGCTGCATTAATATAGCATAAAATATGATCCACTTTTGATTATTTTGAACCCAAAAAAATGCATACACCATCAGTAAATTATGAAAAAGAAATTAGACATCACCCTGTAGGTTAAAAATTGATATCTAACGAATAATAAGACATCACTTTATAAATAAAGAACGATTGTTAAAAAGGAAAACATACATCACATTCTAATTAATAAACCGATGTCTAACTACTGCTAGACAGCATCTCACAAAACCAAACTGATGTCTCAAAATATATAAAACATCATTGAGTTATGATGTATAATGTTATTTTTTTCGTTAGGAGACATGAATTTACATGTATACTAGCCTCTCAATTAGATGATACTAAAACTATAGGCATATAGGTTTTTAAAAAATTGACGACCAACAAATTTACAGACATCACTCTGGTTGAGGAAGTGATGTCCTATTTCTTCCTGGATATCGGCTAAAAAGCTATGTCTAATGGGTATACCTATTACTAAACCGACAAAGACATCGTCTAAATTTCACTATGAGATCGACTAAAGCCTGATGTCAATTGACAAATTTATAGTAGTGTATGTACTTGTCTTGATTGTCTTTTAGACAATTCATAATGCTATAAGAGCTTAGGGATTCTCATGTAACAGTCTTATACATAATAGTTATAGAATAAATCAATTTGGTGGAAATTCAATGAAGATCATTCAAGCAACATATTGTAGATAAAAGAATAATAAAGGTATAGAAATTCTCTAAGTACAATATCGTGAAGTCTACAAAAGCCATATAGTGAAGTCCAGTTTACAGCCATATCGTGAAGTTCAAGTTTGGCTTATGTCGAGAAGTCCAAACTTGTTCTAGATCGAGAAGTCTACTTATATGCTACACCGACAAGTCATAAAAAATGATATATCATGAATTGAAGAATTATACTAAACCGAGAGAAGTCCAGTGTAAACTGGATAGCATACTCAAGTCAAAAGGAGTTCATGATATCTTCACTAGGCCTCTTCACAACAAGAAAAATGAAGGTACAAATTAACAGGAATGAAGAAACAGATCACTACAGCATATTGTGCATGAAGGTGGTCCATGGACATGTGTCATGCCTACACCCAAACTTAGAGGGAAAGAAAACAAAGCATACATCAAAATATTAGGAGCAAAAAACGGAATGAAGTGGTCCTCAAAAAGTTCCTACGTGTTCACTTGCAGGATAGGATTGCTTGTTGTAAATGGGTATGCATACAAAGTAGTACAATGCCGTATTTATATTGTGCACATCCCATGTTTAGTAATGCGAAAAAATGAGCAAAAACATCTTGTAATATTTTCCTTTCTATAAGCCAACTTAAGAAACTATTCTTGAGAAGAAGCTAATTTTTTTCTTAGGAGTTGTAGCAATAATTTCTTTATATATATATATAAAGTAAATTGATTTAAAATTATGTGTTCTTTATTTACTTTCAGTTGCAACATCTTATTTCATTCTTAGTTTTTAGTTGTTTTGAAAGAGTTGAAAAGATTTAAACTAGTCATTCAACCCCCTCAGCCTAGTTTTTGGTTTCTTATTTTCCAACAAAAATATAAAAACATAAATCTGAATGATGATATACGAGCATTACTCCTAGAAATAAAAAACAACATGACTCTAACTTAAAAAATTTCAGAGCAAACATTGTTGATATTACTTAATTTGAACAGATAGTTAGCGCTTCCCATTAAAATTTTTAATATACCTTATTTTACTACTTATAGTAATATAGTATAGATTTTTAGAATTTATTAAAAATGCTGTATATTCCTATAAACATAACGAAACCAAACCAAACATATCTAGTATATCTTGCTTAGCGCAGGGCCTGGGGAGGGTAAGATATACGTTGCCTTGCCCTCATTTTGAAGAATGAATAGGCTGTTTCCCCAAAGATTCCTGGCTTGTGTGTGCATGTAAAAATACATAATAATTTATGAGAATTATTCATCATATACACAAGCATCAATACCAACTTCAAACAAACTAAAATTTGATCACTTAATTTGAAAAGTATTCGAAACAAATCTTAACCCATGATATTCTTCACATGGGACTTACCTAAATTTCTTTGTATTTTCTTTTTGAACCAATTATAAATAATTTAAATTATCTCTTTCTGTACATGAATGCCGACACCTTATAAGCATTCAAAATAGATCTAAAGATATTGTTGTTGTTTGTTTGTCTGAATATGTAAATAAAATATGGATCGCCCGCAAGTTGCATAATTCAGAGTTCGATTCCAGTCATTGGAACTTAACCAATCAAACAAAATTTTTAAAAACCCACTTTGAAAAATTGTCACGATATAGTTAAAGTTTTTGATATAATGTAGTAAAAAGGAAATGGAACACATACCAAAATATGTATAGAGTTCGAAATGGAAGAGTAAAATCCATTAAAACTAAGAAAAGATGATAAAGAAAGTTATAGTTTGTTTTTATTTTCAGTCAGGCATTTTAAGGGCCACGTAGAAATCAAGATAAAAGATAAATGGACGTACATACATCTCATGCAATTTAATAATATACATAGTTAATAGTGATGTGATTAAAGTTGATGAGTAAGTACACGTATGTGTATGTAATATCCGGAGACATAAAGTAACCGCTTGAGAGAAAGTTGAATACCCATGATCATTTTTTATGGAGAGACTGTTAACCTTTTTAGTACATTATATAGTATGTTTTCTAGTATTCTATATTTTTATATAAAAATACTGGATTTTTAATCAGGCTTTTTGAAAAATCTCAGGCTTTTGGCCCAAATTGGAATTTATTACGTTTTTATAAATTTGGTGTTGTGGAATGAAAACTAGGGTTTCGTTTGTATTTATGTTAGTATTTATGAGTTTCGAGTTTTAATGGCTACACTTGTGTTCGATATTAATCGGTTCTCACAAGGTGCCTATGTATCACTGTGTTGTAGAGAATCAAGCCAAAAACGTATTATATAAGTGTTGTACCTAGGGTTTTAGATTAGGGTTGACAGACTTGGTGGACAAGTCTCAAACTTCGAAGGTAAGTAAGACGCCTTAAGACGGTGAATTCTAGATCATTCCTTGCTGAAGTTAGCTTATGTATTGGATTTCGTGTTTAGGTCACAATGACGGGCCTAGTGAAGGGTTTTGAGCACTTCAACGCAACGAAAACGATTTAAAATTAAATTAAAACCAAAATAAAATTGAAACCCACCGCAGGATCCATGCGAAAAACATATATTTAATTCATAGATCATATTATTTACCTTAAGAAGCTTTACAAATTGGTTGACTAATGGAGATCCAAAGCTTGTTCAATCACAACCCATCCCGCTCTCACGATCTACGCTCTATTGGTATCCACATGAATGCTTGGACACGAGGATTGGATGTGTAATAGCACAAAGTCGTTTATTCTTGCTCTCTCCATCTTCTCTCTTGGTGGCTAGGATTTTAGTAAAAGTCTTACATCCAAAATCAGCGTCACAAGAGATATTATGAAGAGGGTAGAAAAACGAATTATAACTTTTAACTAATTAGGAGTTATTATTAATTCGAAATTCCTATTTTTATTATAATTAAGTCTCACATAATTATTTAACAAATAAATTTCATAATTAATATTAGTAAATTTGAATATTATTATTTATCTAATTAATTACGTCAAACTTAATTAATATTATAAATAATTTAAATTACTTTAATTTAATTTAAATCCAATTTAAATTAAATAATCCTTCAAGCATTCTTTGTGTGTGACCATATAGGTTATTATTACGTTGTCAACGAATTTTAAATCTAATTAAAAATCTTAAACAATGAGCGGCATCTAATTATACATCATTGCTACCCAAGTAATAATAATTAAATCGGTGATCGATTAAAACTTTCGTGAATAATGTACAATTAATCTGATCCCTTTAACCACATATTATAGATTAAACTAGAGGCATGTAATGTGTCATCCTCATCATAGTTTAATCCAGGTTTTCTTGATCAATGAGTAGATTATCACAACAAATCAACATTTGAGCGCGGCCACACATTTCAAAGTCTATCTCACACAAGAGGTCAATAATATCACTCCTAAAATTAGGAGGGTTAAATCCTCTTTAGATCATTCATATTTCTCATACGATTCATAATATACACGAAATATATTTTTATCATTACCCGATCAAAGGTAACTTTTAATGTAATCAAAGTATATTAATTCTCGTATAAAAATATAATGATTTGAAGTCTAAGGACCATTACATCATTATCACAGTGAGAATTACTTATAACACAACAAACATGTAGAATCTCATATTGGGTATGTCTAGCACCATGTACATTTACATCTGCTTGTGTTTTTTACTTTAGTATCACTATATATATGATCAATGAGATGTGATCAACAGTTAACAAACACACAAGTCTTAATACATTATTATTGTCCCTTAATAAAATACTCGACTATGGACCTTTAGGAATATTGATACTATTCTCATAATTTTATTTATAAATCACATACTTAGAGATATAGAATTCATATCATATTCCAAGGACATTTATTAATCTAACATTTATATCGCAGTAAATTAAGACATATTAAATTATAAAGGGAATAATTGATAGAACATAAACATTAATAATCCAAATGTCTTAAACTAAAACATTATAGTGTTGTCTCTAGGGCACAGATACTAACAATCTCCTACTTGCACAAGAGCCAATCACCCATGTTTCTAATACTCATGGAACTAGTATGACCATCGTGCTTCTGTGACGACAAAGCCTTAGTCAGTGGGTCTGCAACGTTATCAATACTATGCACTTTATGTATATATTTCCTTGATCATTAATCTCATTAATAAGGTGATATCACCTAAGCACATTACCAAACAGTCTCCTTGGTTGTTTCGAAAGCATTATTATATTCGGATTCAATTATAGAATCATCAATATTCTTGTTGTGAACTATTCAAGCTAACATCACTTATATTTAGACAAAACACAAACCAGACATTGACACATAATCATCCTTGTCTGTCCAAAAAATTAGGTTCAGAAACTAGCATCAGTGTAACCCTTTACAACCAGTTCCCTATCTTCTTCATACACTAAAAGTAAATCTTTAGTACTCTTTAAGTACTTAAGAATATTCTTGACAACTATCCAGTGACCCTCACCAGAATTAGACTGGTATCTGCTCGTCATGCTCAAAGCATATGAAATATCAGGACAAAGTACATATCATTGCACATATTTTAGATCTTGCTGAAGTATGTGGAACTTTCTCAAACGGCCCTTATCATCTAATGATTTAGGGGGAAATTATCCTTTGAGATCACTATCCCATGAGACATCGAAATATATCCTTTCTTTGCCTCCTGCATCCTAAAATGATGCAATACTTTATCAATGTATGTACTCTGACTAGGTCGATTAATCTCCTCAATTTATCTCTATAGATCTTGATCCCTAATATATAGGTAGATCACCTAAGTCTTTCATCGAGAAACTATTTCTCAACCAAGTCTTAACCGCCTGTTGAGAAGGTATGTCATTCATTATTTGTTATATGTCATCTACATATAATACTAGGAAGATCACATGGCTCCCACTAACCTTCTTGCAAACACATGGTTCATCTTTTTTTTGAATAAAGCCAAACTCTTTGACTGTTTCTTCAAAATGAATATTTCATTTCCTTGAGGCTTGCTTCAATCTATAAATAGATAGAAGTAACTTACAAACCATCTTAGCAAACTTTAGATCGAAAAAACCCTCAGGTTGTATCATATAAACATCCTCTTTAAGGCTCCCATATAAGAAAACGGTTTTGACATCCATTTTTCAAATATCATAGTCAAAGTAAGCAGATATTGCTAGAAATATCCTGATGGACTTGACCACAGTAACTAGTAAAAAAGTCTCATCATAGTCTATAACATGATTTTTTTTGAAACCTTTTACCACTAGTTGCGCCTTATAGGTCTGTACTTTACCATCCATGTCGGTTTTCTTATTAAATCCCCACTTGCACCCTATAGGTTTTACCCCATCGAGTGGATCAACTAAAGTCAATACTTTATTTTGATACATGGATTCCATCTCCGATTTAATGGCCTCCAGCCATCTCTCGGTGTTTGGAATGTTCATAGCATCTTGGTAGGTAAGAGGCTCATCATTATCCGTAAGCATCACATCACCATCTTGAGTCAAGATAAATCTATAATTTTTCTCGGGCTCATGGTGAATCCTATCAGATCTACGAACAACCTTTGTTTCCTGAACATAATTACTTTCAATATTTTGATGTACATCCTGATCTTATTCCAACTCTGGTTCAATGTTATCATGTGGTTCTCGATCTTCATTGAGATATATTATCCTTCCACTGGTTTTCTTAGAAAGTAGTTCTCCCTCAAGAAATACAGCGGTCCGAGCAACTAACACTTTGTTCTCGGAAGGATTATAAAAACTATACCCTTTAGTCTAACTTGGGTATCCCAAAAAATAGCATCTATCTAATTTTGCTCCAAGATGGTTAGAGGCTAAACATTTCACAAACCCTTCACGTCCCTAAATTTTCACAAATGACATGATATGACGTTTATCAGTCCATATCTCATATGGAGACATTTGAACCATTTTTTCGGAACTCGGTTAAGTGTATATACAACCGTTTCTAGAGCATAATGCCAGGAACTGATCGGAAGATCCGCTTGACTCATCATCAATCGCACTATGTCCAACAAGGTACGATTTCTCCTTTCATAATCTCTATTCCATTGAGGTGTTTCAGAAGGAGTAAGTTGTGATACAATATCAGTCTCCTTCAAGAAACTCTTGAATTAGAGGCTTAAATTTTTCCTCCACGATCTGATCGTAAAACTTTTATAATTTTCCCTTGTTTGTTTTTCTACTTTAGCCTTATATTCTTTGAACATTTCAAAAGAATCAGATTTATTCTTCATAAGAACCACATATCCATATCTACTAAAATCATCGGTAAATATTATGAAGTAGTATACGCCACCCCTTTCCATCATATGCATTCGACCACATACATCATTATGTATAAGTCTTAATCATTCGGTGGTTGTTTCACCTGATCGGGTAAAAGAAGCTTTAGTCATTTTGCCAATGAGACAAACTTTGCATCTTTCATATAATTCAAAATCAAACTTAATCAAGTATCCATCTATATGTAACTCAGAAATGCGTTTCTCATTAATATGGCTTAACTACAATGCTAGAGGTAATGTTTGATTTGAGTCATCTTAGAACATATAAATTGTTAACTAATTGTGCAACATTATAAGCCTTATCATTAAATTAGGATAAACAACTATTATTTATTTAATTAAAATGAAAACCTTTCTTGTCCTGACAAGAAATTGATATAATGTATCCGCTAAAGGCAGACACGTAATAACAATTTATCATGTTCTCAATCTCTCCTTATTGGAAAAATTAGGTATCGAGTTTCTTCAACTAGAGAAACAATTTTTGCTCCAATTCTAACCTGATACCTGAAGCTTGATCATTTCCGGTCTTCTTCTTTAGATCTCCCAAACAAGCTCAACAATTTAACTTCCAATCATCCAGTTATTTCCACAGAAGTGACAATCTTCTACTTTAGCAACACCACTATTAGGCTTCAAAAGCCCTTTGGGATTAGACATTGGTTTGGCACCGAATAAGATCAAATCTTCACCTTGCCTGTCCACTTTCCTTTCCCATTTGCATTCCAGGTGTACACCATCAATATGGATGTAATTCATGCCTATAACGCGTTATTTTTAGCAGTTCTAAACATGCCTAACAACTCGGTGAGTGTTATGTCTATCTCATTCCTTCTTTTCTTAACAAACTGAGAATAAAAGTTGTTCAAAGATTGTTCGATCAAATTAAGATGAGTCTCTAGACCATTCTTGAAACCCAAAATATCAAGGTACATATACCTATCATCTTTAGAACATGTGATCCAACCGGTTATCATTCTCCCGTTAATGCAAAAGTATGGTGCCTTATTTTTGTCAAATCTTTCTGATGAGCCTATCCTTCAAATATCCTTTGAAGGTGTTCAATCATATCATAAGCATCATTATTCTCTTGTTGCTTCTAAAGCTCAGTACTCATAATTACAAGCATGAGACATGAAACATCAGTTGCATAATCAATTTACTTCTGGTAAGCATTTTGTTCAACACATGTTTCATTCTCCAGATATAAGAAATAAGGTAGGGATTGAGTGACATCCTGGAACCCGAGGACAATCCTCAAGTTTCCATGTCAGTTGAGCAAATTATTTCATGTCAGATTGTCCTTCTCAAGGACTATTACATAGAGAAGTTATTTGTGTTATTTGTCATTTGATACAAAATTAAAGTGCATAGAATGAATTAGTCTACAGATGATCATTAAATTATGTTCAAGTGATTATTCATATATATTCACAATATATATGTCCCACTATTTTATTAAATAAATAGCCCTAACTATTAATTCGGAAAGAATATCTTCTATATCCTTTCTAGTGAGCCAAGATCCATATTTCACCATACATTAGGTCGGCTTTGGCTTTTCTCCTAAAACATGATTATTTAGGTAGACAACATTTGTCAATTATATCAATTATATAACTTTTGGATAGCTTGGTGGAATAATATTTGTTCATTTTATCTAATAAATCTTGCCAAACTCTATGCCTCTAAGTTCACAATCCTATTGTGGTAACTTAGTTAAGTCAAACCCAAAAGTCAAAAAGTATCATTATACTTCAACACATCTCCCACGATAGATGGGAGTACTTCGCTTTGGTGAACCCACTCCTTATCGATGTAGGGGTTAACGCATTGGACTCATTGGAAGGCATCTAATCAACTTAATATTAACTTTAGGGTTTTGTTAATTTTAAAACGACCATGATCTCATCATAAACAGATTCCCAATTTTTTCTTGAATAAAATACTTCAAATCAATATTCGTCAATGGTTTGATTTGCAGTTAGTGAGGGAGTCACAATGGTCTCGCTTAAAACCCACAACCTTATGAGTTCAATGAACTCACTTTTGACAAAATCACCCCATGCCGGGAATAAAGAAGATTAGTACTCCCTCCGTCCTAAATACATTTCCCACTTTCCTTTTAAGGTAAATCAAAATACTTTTCCCACTTTCTATTTTTAGCATAAAAACCAAACACTCTTACATTAAAAAAACAAAAAAAAATACTCTAAAACACTCACTTTATTTTTACCCATTTCTCTCATTTAACCCACCGACCATTCACTTTACCCTAATCTATTTTCTCTCCCTTCTCTCTATTCTCCGCCATTAAAACCCTAATTACTCTTCATAAACAAGAGTTTACATTACGGATTTTCTGATTCCGATGATGAATCTGCTGATATCTATGAGTGCTCCGATCCCAATCACTGTGACAAAGAGTGATTTTTGTGATAGGGAACACAGTTATAGTCGAGAAATGTTCGATTGAGATGTGGTCGAACTACTTTTGAGGAATCGGTGTCAAAATCAGATGAGACGGTGGATGAAAACCCTCGATCACCATTGCATGAAAGTGTTATTCAAGTCCCCTTGGATCAATATAATCCTCCTTCATCCTTTCTTTCATCAGATCCAGTCGAAGTGGCCACCGTTGTTGCTCCGGATCCGTCGAGCGATGAGTTAGATTTGGATGTTGAGGCTGATTCAGAAGATGCATACTCTCGGTCCTAATCATTTATTCAGTTATTATTGTAAGGAATCGTTTATTCGATTGTTGTTGTTTTTGTGATTATTCTGTTGATGAATCACTTGTTCCTGTGATTTATTCGGTTTAATTGATTGTAATGAATCCCTTATTTATTTGCTTCTTTATGTTTTTATCCGCTTCTTGGTGTTATGGTTTAATCTTATTCGACTATTGTTGTTTCTATAATTTAATGTAGATAAAGATTGTTTTATTTGTGATTTATTCGGTTTAATATATTGTAATCGATCTCTTATTTATTTTCTTGTTTATGTTAATATCCGCTTCTTGGTGTTATGGTTTAATCTTATTCGACTGTTGTTATTTTTGTGATTTAATATAGATGAAGATTGTTGTTTCCGTGATTTATTCAGTTTAATAATTTATATTCAATCCCTTATTTATTTGCTTGTTTATGTTAATATCCACTTCTTGGTGTTATGGTTTAGTCATATTCGACTGTTGTTGTTTCCGTAATTTAATGTAGATGAATTCTGTGATTTATTCGGTTTAATAAATTGTAATCAATCTCTTATTTATTTGCTTGTTTATGTTATGTACGTTATTCGATTGTATGTGATCGATGATGATAGTTCAATTTGCTGAGACAGATTACTGCCTGATGTGCCATGAGCAACCAGTAGGACTGACTGGTGGCTTGTGTGTGCTTAGTGGTCGTGGATGTTATCGATGATGCTTGGGGATAATCTGAGATCAAATATCTATATATACAAGAGGTGCTTAAAACTAAGCTTACTTTTAATACAAAGACTGCTTAAAACTAAGCTTACTTCTAAACTAATACATTGAAAGCAAAAATAAGCATACATCTCCCCAATTAACCTGTTGAAGTTGATGCTCTGTTTGGTCCATGTATGTAATTCCATGCCTCGTGAACAACCCACATTGGTGCAGTAATTTGAACTGGTAGCTTACCCTCAGCTGCTAATTTTTTCTTATTAACATGAGCCACAAGGTAATCATTCAAACCTTTTACTTTTAACATTTCATTCATGACATATTGATAGGATAATTATACATTTGCCAGTGTCCTTGCAACTAGTTCATAAAATGCCTGATGTACTGCATCCAACATATCATCGACATCTTTTGGCATTATTTTGTGGATTAAAGATTGAGTGCTTCTAAAAAACCCAAGTCCAAAATATTTAAATCTGGACTGTTTGGGGGTTATTGTACCAGAATGAATGTAAAGTCCCCTTATTGATGAACTTGTTGCCACTCTAAAGTCTTCTTGGCATATGAGTGTCCTTGCGTTATCTTGTTGTATGTATAAAGTTTTATGACCTTCAGTTGTAGGCCATTTCTACATGATTTCTGGTATTATATCATTGATTAACATGTTCCTTGTTTCCTTTTTCCCCACTGATTCAATAATCTTGGTGATAACTATCCCTTTTGTTTTGTATTTGGAGGCCCTCTTGGTTGGTTCTTGGTAAGTGAATGGGAAGATACCTATCTTCCCATCAAAGGTACACTCATTTTCTGCATTAAATCTTGGTCTAGCTACAGCTGCTGTGAACATAACTTTAGGTATGAATTTGCTTGACTTGGCTACCTTGTACTTGCCTTTTTCATTTCTTTCCAGGTAAACCCTATGTGATTTTTTGCTTAGATAAAACCACTTTTCATCAGTATGTATAAAGTTGTACATGGGATAATATTGCCTTTTTGTTGTTGGTGTGTCCCCCATTAACAAGTTTAGAACCCATTCAACCCTTTGAAATAGGTTTGCCTCTTTCAAAGCAGGATGTAAAGGATTTGTGTGAGGTTTAATGAGTCCCCTCTTTATCATTCTGTTTGCTATAGTTGAAGATACTTTAAGTTGTACTGCCAAGTCTCTTATGCATGCTCTATCCCCCGTGTTTATCTCAGTTATTGCATTAGGTTGCACTTGTATTCTTTTTCTCCCTGAGTTATGACCCTTTATTGACATGTTGTATAGCTGACTTGCTGATTATTGTGTTGCCTCCTTGTAGTGCTCCATATTGTGTTGATTGCTCTCCTTGTTACATTGAACTGATTGGCCACTTCTTGAATTGCACCATGCTTCAGTTTCCCCTTTATCTGGTTGTTCAGAAGCCACATCACTACCTGCATCCTTGAGTCACAGCTGAGCTTTGCCCTCTTTTTATGATGATGATCATGTACTTCTTCATGTGTTTGCCATTTTGTATCTTTTTCTGCTGGTTGATTCAAATCAAATGGGAATGCATAACTCATTTCTGAACAAATGGGGGTAAAGCAATGATGTAGTCGTTTTTTTTTCAATTTATAGTTCTAAAATTTGATTGTAACCCACTTGTAATTTAGCATAATCTGTGTGCATGTATTCCTTCAATTTGATTGGTTGTTAGAAGTTGACTATTGTAATCTTATTACTGTATGTAAATAATTGTGGTTAGCCACTTGTAACCATGAATTAGGCGGGAATCTGAATTTGTTGTTTCCCATTTTTTTTTGAACTTTTTGGTGTTAACAATGCTAATGATTGCCTTTCTTAATACCCGTGTCATTCACTATATAAGAAAAGTATTAAGATACAAAGGGAGTATTTTATTCCGTGTCTTATAACACGAGAATCTCATAATCATTTGTTCATTTTGAAATCTTGAATCGTTACAGATTTTATCTTGTTTAGAAAGCATGTCATGAGTGTCGTATCGAATACATATATCCTTAATCTAAGTAAGCATGCATCATTAAACTACTCTATACATACATTCATCATATGAGCATATATATGTAAAGTATAATAAAGTAAACATGGTTGGTTATGGCTTCATCCTATATGATCTTCATCAAGCTAATGACAAAGATCTAGGTCAATCTAAGGTGGAAAATAAATACAAGCTAACTATTACATGTCTTCTTTTTTGAGTTGTCTCTTTATTGTGTTGCTTCCTTGGATGGCCTCCATGTGAGATTACCCTTTCTTGATATTAAATCTTCATGTCTTCATGTACATTATAAGAATGGAATATAAAAACCAAGGAAACTACAAGAAGAACTCGAGTTGCATTCGAGATTTATAATTACAAGATCAAACGACATGCAAGCCGTATTTAATAAACTAAAACCATTAACCTAAGGTCATGAGCTATTAGGTAATGAATACAACACACATGGGGTGAATATGTTTTTCTTGATTTTGAGCTTTTCTTGAATTATGTTTGATTGGTGAACAAAGTAATCTGCTTTGTAGTGAACTGTGTTAACACAAACTTAATGAAATAAAAATAGTGAACACAAATCTTTAACACTCATTTAATTTAATATTAAAATCAAGTATGTCTTTCTTCAAAATTCCTGGGTTCTTTGTTAATAAAGAACTAAGCTTCTTCCTTGAGAGAGTACAAGTATTTTAGATCTATTTGTTACAACTAAAACAAAACATCCAGTGTTTAATTTATAGAACAGTAAACACATGTTTTACACAGCATGCAATAACATGTACTAAACCCTGCTTTAATTTAACTAAAACTTTCTATTTCCGGCTTAGTGTATCTTTGCAAATAGTGCATGTCTGTGACTTTGCTTTGTCAGTTAAACTTGGCCTTTGATCTTGTACTCTTCAAGCTTCTTTTTGTAGAATTTTTAAATCAGTGATTGATTTGTTTGTTTATTATTAATCTTGGATATTTAACTAATCTGCATTCTATGCTTGAGTTTTATATCGACATCTCCAGTTTTTATATAGAGAACTCGACATCTCGATAAGTATAATGACTTATCGAGATCTCTTATTTCTTTATAGTTATTTTGACTTATCGAAGTATCTGACTTCTCTATAAGAGAATTAGGCTTGTCGAGGTCTTCAAATTTCTGCATGCAGAATTGACTTATCGATATCTCAAAGATCTCTATATAAATTTTGACTTGCAGATATCTCTGAGATCTCTAGCGATACTTTGACTTGTCGATATCTCCAATCTTCATGTCTTCATTTTGGCTTGTCGATATCTCTGAGTTCTCTAGTGCATAAATGACTTGTCGATATCTCAGAGATCTCTAGTGATATTTTGACTTATCATATCTCTGAGATCTCTAATGATAATTTGACTTGTCGATATCTCCAATCTTTACATCTTCATTTGGCTTGTCGATATCTCTGAGACTTCTCTATAAGCTTTTCATGACTTCTCAATAAGTCATTCTGGAGTTCTCGAGTGACTTCTCTATATGACTTGATTTTTTGACTTGTAGATTTCTTGACTTAGAAAGTTTTTCTCAAAACAGATTTATTCAACTCTAAGCTTTTTCATAATGTCTCCGAGGCATGATCTTCATGATCTTCTTCCAAAGTTTATTCTTAGGCTTGAGACTGTTTACATAAAATTACTCCAGTCTAATCTATTGATAATTTTACAGACTCAAGTAATACAATACAAAGTGCAAACTTAGATTATCATACAACTAACTTAGAGTTATCAATTTGACTTAGTCTTTTTATAGTACATGCATGTCTTGCACAACAATCTCCCCCAATTTTTGAGAAGATTGCTTATCATAAATTCATTCCTAGTAACAAGACTAACCCCAAGCTATAATGAACAATTAAACTTTACATACATATTGACAAAAGTACAATATTTATACATAAAGAATTTCTTGAGTTTGACAGATACAATCATTAGTCAAATTTCTCATCTCTTGTTTCTTTTCTAATGAGGTCCTTTAACTTTACAATAATTTCCAGTTCATCTATGATAGGTATCCCTCTTAGAGTTTCTACAAGTTTGAGTTTATCAACTAATGGATAACTGTACAAGAAACCAACCCTTATTCTTGAGAATCTTCCAGCCTTGATGTTTAGGAATTGTCCATCCTTGGTAACTCTGATCATCCCCTTTTCCTTGAGATCTTCAGATTTTTGTATATACATGTCTATCTCCTCAACATAGTTTATTTTCCTCTCCTCACTTTCATCCTTGTTTCTTGCTCTTCTTTCTTCCCTTTCTACCAACCATCAGCCAAAATAGATCTCCATGCCTTGGTTACAGAATCCTTATCCTTCAGTAAGCTTATCACCTTTTTGATCTCTCTGGGTGAAAATGTGTCCATTAAGCCTTTGACAAGAAATGTGAAGGTTCCATCCTGATAGTAAATTATTACTTCCCTTAATGATACAACCCAAACTCTGACCATTTCTTCAGCTAATTATTGAAAGTAGTCTTTATCTGAGATGCACCACTTTAGAGGTAGAAAATCACTTTGATTAAAGTAGTCCCAGATGGCCCTCTCAGTAACTTGCATTTTCTTTGTTTTCTCCCAACAGATTTATAATGAAGTTTGGTTGGTGGCTTAATAGAAGGTAGGTTTGAGATTTTCTTTAGAGATGTTTGGTTTGAGGTGATCGGTATTTTCAGAAGGGTGTTAGCAGTTTGTCTGTACAAGAATTTAGGTTTTGAGGTTTGAGATGGTTTGATATTTGAGTTAGTCGGCTTAGAGGGTTGAGCTTGATTGATTTTGATTTTTAGGGTTGGTTTATGTGATTCTGAGCCATATTTCCTTTTCTTCCTTCTTCTTTCATCCCCTTTCTTCCTCTCATCTCCCTTCTTCTTCTCATATGCTTTCTTTTCATCCTTCTTCTTTTCCTTGTTTCCAGTTGTTCTACAGGATTGACTTGGATTTGAGCCAGAAGGTGGTTGATCATCTTGCTTCTGCTCATCATCATCCTTGTCATCCTTTAAATTATATTATGAGTTTGGAAACATGGTATCAGCATTCACAAGATACCTTTCAAGAATTCTGATCATTTCTTTATCTTCAATTTTCTTGTGCTTTTTGCATTTTAGATCAGATTGAAGGGTCATAATCAGCATCATGTTTCCTCTCACACAGTTCTTAGGAACATTGAAGATCTTGCATTTTTTGGACTGAGAACAAATGTAGGCCATCCCCTTGCTTGGATATAGATAAGCTTCAGGAAAAGCATCTATCTGAGCCTTTTTGAGTTCATGAAGCAATTGGGTGTCCCCTGTGATGACTATATGTACCTTGTCAATCACTACATCCAGCTCAGATGCTCTTAAGGTTTTGAGATTTGGAAGAGACACCTGGAGATATATGTCCACACCACCATCATTGATATTTACAACAATCCTTTTCTCCAAATAATTATCAATTTTCACAACCACTGCCCTAATGAAGTTGATGTTCTTGGCCAATGCTCTTTTGTAGGTGATGTAGTTATTTTGAAGAGACATCCTCAGGACTACAAGAAGTTCACTAAATTCTTGATCTTGATTTGGTCATTATATAGCCTTGTTGAGTCTGTCTTTTCCCACATCTTGGAATGGTTGAGCTTGTGAAGAACTTTGGCCATGCTGGGTTGATGTGATAGGCTCCTTAGATTTACCAGCATCCTTGAATTGTTGAATCCTAGCCGATATCTCCCCCAAGGCTTGTTGACAGGCATAATTAGGGGAGTTGGTATTTCTGGCCTTATATCTTCAGGCAATGAGGGAAATGGTATATGAGCTTCCCCATGATGGCTCCCAAAGCCACAATATTCTGCATTTGGAGATGCTTGTGAAATTCTACCAGGGTTTTGATATCTGTTTATTGACTTTGCACCAAGGATTTGAGAGCATGTACTTGTGCATTAAGTGAGTCATTGGAAGTTTGGAGAGAAGACACTTATTGTTGAAGTTCTTGAATTTGCAGGTTAGATGAGGATTCAGATATGGAGGAAGTAGAGACCCCAAAAGTATCATGCACAGCCTTTTTAATTTTTTTCATGAGCAAGGCTGAAGGAGTGTATCTGCTAGAGTGCATCTGATCCAGCTTTAGTCTTGTGTCATTAGAGTGAGTGATATGGTTCTGAACTTGGTTGTGCAGAGCTATAAATGAGGTTCTAAGATCCTTGACACTTGAGTCCACTCCACTTAGACCATATCTTTCCATTTGATCAGCAAAGGTTGTGAATCTATTTTTAATCTCTATTTGTGAATGGATGATTTGGTCCATATTTTCCCTATCCATCTTCATGATTTTATCCTAATGCCCAGTCAAAGTAATTTGAAGTGCTTTTCCAAAGTTATTGAAAACTTTGATTTGAGCTTTATATACTTCATTGATTGCATTATAAACTTCTTGAGGTGATAAGGATCTGGCATTGCTCCCCAAGATAGTTAGGTATTCTTCCCTGAACTGAGCTAATACATCATCCATTTCAATTGAAAATTCCTTGTCCAACCATGCATCACAATTTGCATCCTGACTAGCTTCATTAACAATATTGGCTTGTTGAGCTTCAACATCTGTCTGGTAGGAAAGCATGATGACCTTGTAGTCTTGGTTTGACATGTTGGATGTGAGAAGCTGTTGTGATATTTGTGCAAGGCCATCAAGTTGATCAACCACTAGATCATCAATAGTGGAGGGTTGAGTTGATGTTTCTTGTAACCATAGGGAAATGAGATGAGGTTCTTGTGGTTGAGAGGTGGAAGGTTGATTGGTTGGGTGTGAAGGTTATAGAGTAACAGAACCACCTGTAACAGGAGTCACAGTTTGAGTCACAGTTTGCACTGTAGTTGTGACAGGGTGTTGTTCTCCACTTGTGGTGGGAACCTCCAGTTGAAATGGAGGGGATTTGGTTGGGTTACTTTCATGTGCACTAGCCTCAAACCCTTGTGCTTCTTGCATAGCACTGTCACATAAATGTGATGTACTTGCCTCTCCCAATGCAGGGTCATTGGCAATTGTACTCCTAGCTTCAACAGTTAGTGCAATTTCAGCTAGGGTTGTGAGGGGAGTTGTTCCTGTGATAGGAACCTCCAATTGAATTGGAGAGGATTTAGATAGCTCCCCCTCAGGAGTACTACCCTCAAACCTTACAGCCTGTGAAGGCTGATTTGCACATAAAGGTGCATCTGTAATTAAAAGAATATTTGAAATAATATTCCTCAACTAATTTAGGTTTAGATAATTAAAGAAATCTTTAATAATTAATCAAGTTTGAAATAAATAAACATTGGAAAATAATTCTCCAATTTTAAATGAATAAATGAATTAACATCCATCATTTGGATATTTAAATATAGTTGAGGGAATATGATTTTTTAAATCGTTTTAATAAAAATTTGAGGTATTTAATGTTTCGCAAGTGGACGTCGAGTCCCTTGGAACACAACTACTACGGACTTTAATCATCCTAAAATATCACCGGGATTATTCCCGGGTTTTTACTATAATATACATGCCGACTGACTCTCGGTTTACAATATACATGTCACGCTACTTTCTAGCTTTAATATTTCTCAAATGTAACAACTCCAGAATATTTCCGGGTTTTTTTAAACCTACACCGACCAATCCTCGGTCTAAATATATCGTTTCAAATCCGGTACTTTTATTGTACCAAAATCATCATATCTTATGATTCAATAAATAACAATTTGTAAATCACCGTAAAACTTTTATCATTTATTTGAAAACAAACACAACACAACAGTTTTAAATGGTAGGGTTTGAAAACTTGCCTGGAGTCCAAGATACGTTTTCTGACTTGCTCTCGTTCCGGGTTTTCTAATCAACAAATATCATAATCTTAGTCAGTATTCCTAATCCCATCACCGACTTATATTTCTAATAAGTTCAATACTTCATAATTTTCAATATTCGACCGACTCGAAATAAGTATCGATCCTTGGTCGAAACGGACGGTCAAAGTGGTCTTCTAGAGTTGACTTTACTAAATATTACTATTACGCGACTCGAACTCTAACATTTTTCATAAATCATAAAATTAATATTTTAATACAAAACCACTTCGAGGAGCTTCTTTAGTTCTTTTAATATTTATCATAAAAGTTTCATTTTGATAAAATGAATTTAATTAGGAGAAAAGTATTTCAAAAGTTTAGTCAACTACAGAGTTTTACTATTCAAACTGCTTTCACTAAAATGTTGATATCTCTCAAACCGTTAACTCAACTGACGCACCATTTTTGTATGCGCGATCTAGATAAAATTTTGAACACATAATTTAAAAATGGTTTTCTGGTAACAGGGGTTAAAATCCCAAAGTGGCAGTTTCCTAACAGGGGTTATTTTTGACGTTCGTACTCCGCACGACCTCGGCTCCAAGATTTTTATAAAATTGAAAATTAACATTTTTACTTGAAATTGTTATGGAAGCTAATAAACTCTATTTATTACTCTCTGTAAAATTTCATGATTTTTAAATATTTTTAAGTCGATCATTGATATTTACAAAATTTATAATTTGTAGCAGTTTTGTCGCGTAAATCCCTTTTACTAAAACGATCATAACTTTTGATCCGTAAATTGGAATCAAGCGATTCAAGCGCCTAAACGATCTTTATAACATTGTCTATCATAATAAAGTTTTACTTTTTAAGAAACTTCAGTTTATATATTTTGGAACTTCTGCAGAAACTTAAGTTGAGTTTTGTTCATTTTAACGAGGTTACGATTACGATTCGAGTTTTGTTTATGTCTTAAATCATTATACCACCATCTACAATCATCAAATCATTATCTCAACACTAAATCCTTTCAATAACATCATGTTATTGAGGAAACAATCATCAACCTTAAAACTAATTAACTAAACATCAAGATAATATCAAATCAATCATGAAACCCATATCTATATCCAAGATCCTTACTTTTCTTGAAATTTAAAACTTAAACAAAGTTTGGATGAATGTTTATACATTCTTTGAAGCTTGTTAATACTTAATAAAGTCCTAAGATCCTTGATGAAGCCTTGGTCTAGCTTTAGGATAGCTTTAGGAGCCTTAAACTTCCATGAAAAATCAAGAAAACAAGTTAGTGATTTTCGGAGTTACTATTCACCCTCAACTTCAAACATTTTTATAAAATTGAAAACTTCATGGATAGGCTTGAAATTTGGTGCGTGACTTACCCATGATATGGAAGAGGTTTGGTAAAAATTTGGTGATTTGTGAATGAGTAGACATGAGATATGAAATTTTCTTTCCATGGTATTCTTGAAATCAGTATTGTGTTTTGAAGAGAGAGAGAGAGAGAGAGAGAGAAAGAGTGAGTTTTGTGCTTTCTTGAATGCTTCTCTTGGAAGATTTTGAAGATATGATTTAGTATAACCTAGTACTAGTATATCTTCGTATATCTTAGCTAGCTTATTAGGTTAACAAGCTAATCTATCGAGTTTAGATTCTAGGTTTACTATTCTAGCCTTTAGGTCATCATGCTATCTAGTTTAGGTTACTATCTAATAATTTAACCACGGCTAGTTTCTTACCATGGTTAGTTAGTTTAGTTAACTTGATTCGATACATTTATTTATTCTTTTACGCGTTTTCTTGGTCGCTTATTCGTTTTTATAATAATTTCTCGTAAATGGTTCGCGGTGTAAATTCTTTCGTATACATTCTTTATATTTTGAAGTATCATTCTTGGATATAAATCCATAGGATTTTAAATTTTTAATTATATTATGACTCCCGTAATTCTTGATAGTTCATAGATATATTCATTTTTCAAAGTTCATTTTCTTCGAAAACTAATAGCATTTACATACACCCATTTGGTACATATAATCACAATATCAACTCGGAATCTTAAATTAAAAACTCGTATATGGTGTGGTTGCAAATTTTTTTTTAAACCGCAAGGTTACTATTCATAAAGGTCTTTTACTGATGTTAAAAATTTGGGTTCTTACAGAAGTGGTTGGTTTCCTAGTAGCTACTGGTATAAAAGAAGGGGTCTCGGCATTGGAAGGGCCCTGTTGGTGTTCCTGTGTTTGTACTTCCACAAGTTCAGGGACCAGTGTTGTACTAGATTGTGCATTTGACCTCATGTCAGGCATGAGGTAAGGGTAAGTCTTAAACCTCTCCATCATGAATGGAGTGATTTTGAGACTTACATTTACCTTGTTCTTTGTAAATAGTGATCCAAATAGAATTTTGGACACTTGCTTACAATTGCCTATTAATGATCTATCTACACCATCTATCATATGTATGTCATTTACTTTATAGTTTAAAGCAGACATAATGAATCTAGGAAGAAATATTTCCTTACCTCTTGATGCTAATGGCATTGTTAGCCTGGTGCTCAATTCCTCCAGGATGTAGTGTCCTACATTGATCTGTTTGTTGTGAGCCATTGAGTAGACCAGCTTCTGGACAACACTAGAAATGTTGTCAAACCCTGACTTTTGGCAGGTGAAAGCTCTTATTACTGAATCAAAGAGAAAATACCATTCCCTCCTCAGGTTCTTTATAAACTTGGTGAGTGTTCGGCGATGGTGCTAATTTATAAGCCAACTTTCTTAGTCCTTTAAAGATTTCAACAGGTCCAATAAACCTTGGGTTCAACATTTCTTTACCTTTTTAATCTCATCACTCCCTCCCCGGGAGGCACTCTCAACAATACTTGGTCTGTTACGTCGTACTCTCTGTCCTTATAGTTCAGGTTCGCATATCTCTAGTGTTCATCTTGGGCTACCATTAGCCGGGTTCTGATAAGTTCTAGGAATTTCTTTGGTTTATCGACTCAATTATGGTCCAAGTATCCTCCGCTTACCAACTTCTTCCCAACCTAAGGGAGAATGATCATTTCTTCCGTACAAAGCTTTGTAGCCGTTCCAATGATAACTCGTAATTGTCGATAATTCGATTAACGTCAACTAATCACTTCATCTTTCTTAAAAAAATCTATAATATGAACGATTAGTGCATCTTTTAGTTTCTGGAATGGTCCTTCAACTTATTCATTTTCCCTCCATCATTCTTACTAGTGCTAGAGTTTCATTTCTTAACATTTGCTCATTTCAGCGCATCATCTCTATTGATTATTTTATGTAAGAAGTTCTCGTTGCATTTCTTCATGCTCGTCTTCTGTTACATGTTTAGCGTCAGATTTTAACATTTCTTCTCGTAGTAACGTAAGGCACGTCGGGTCCTGTTTCCATCTCGAAGGAAGCACCATTTCATACACAATCGATTGATAAGTTTTAGAATCATGGAATGCTCAGCTTCCGCTATCGGTCAAACTTCTTTAATCATTCCCTGTATAATATTTATAGTACTACGATACCTTCCGGGTCGTGTTCGTTATTCTCTCTAGCGCTTTAAACGTATTCGCGTTTATTGGGAACTGCTACCAGTGGCCTTTAAAGGCCGTGTGCGATCTTCATTGCCTTCAGTCAGCTCTAACCATAACATCTTTCGTTCTTCCACATTGTCCTTCGTAAGGGATATCGACATCTATTTTCTGTATTCTGGCGAGGTAATTACATCTATACGAATTCTCTATCAACGATAGGCAATTCTCCTAACCGTTTCAGATAAAAGGCAAGTCGATAGACATATCTGCAATGGTCTGGATAGTCCTCCCACTCTACTTGTCGATTTGAGAACTCTAAGTCGTGCCTCTGTTCGTCCCTTCTCACAAAATATCTTGGGTCCTTGCGTGCGCGATATCACGGGGTCTCGCTATCACCAATTATCTCTTCCGCGTTCATAATAATTTTATAGAGCGAAGATCTATTATTTTCATAATAAAATAAGCGGTCTTATTTAACCTATTACTCAAAATCCTAAAATAGAATGACGACTTACTTGGTTCCTGATAATCCTCCTCCAAAATTTATTATAATAAATTCTTACTCCCATTCGAGTCATTTACAGGCCGTAATCGCCAAAATTTTAATCTTCGCCTTTCTATTTTCACTTTCAACCATGTCGAGTACTTACATGCCTAATCAATGACATCCATTTCATATTCGGTCATGACTAATATCCTTTTACGTTTTTAGGCATCTTTAAGTCTTCTTGTTAAGTAATAAAAGGTTCTCTTCATGATATCCTTCCCATCAGTTGTTCTGAGAGTTGTCATCCTCAATATATCTTTTCCAACTTAAAGTGTCGGCCACCATATTGGCCTTTCCTTTATGATAATAGATTTCTCAATGATAGCCCTTGATCAATTTGACCCTAGCATTTATCTCGTGTTCAGTGTAAGAGAGAAAAAAAATTCCAAAATTTCCTCATAAGTAAACTCTTTGTCCCTTTCAGTGCGAACCGTATTGCAATTATCCTAGATCATTATACTTCACACAAAATCCTTTTTTAATCTTCAGGTATTGCTAACACGGGGTTGTTACTAATATTACATTCACTTTTTCAAAATCTTATTCCTCGAATTTATACATGCTTGGTCTTTCCCGAATTCATTATTACCTATCCTGATAATGTTTTATAGAAGCGTACCTCACTAATCACGTTATATCTATATTATCGTCCTTCTATAACCATGTTAAAGATCCTTATGATAATAACTAAATATGATATTTCCTTTTTTAAAACAACTTACTCATCACGATGCTCTGATTGCACCATCTTAGCATTGAGTCTTCAATCTCATAATATAATAATTGGTTCTCAACTATACCTCTCTTTGTTCGGAAGGCAATCATCCTTGAAAAAATAATTTTAATGATATCGATGAAATTTAGACAATCTTAACAAGATTTCAAAATCTAATATCTGAAGAAATAATGAGCTCTGAATAAAAGAGTCGCAATACTCAAAAGATTTATAACTTGGAAGGAAGAATACAACAAGGATTATCCTTCCATGTCCTTAGAATTTTATATAATAAAGAATATCCCTTGAAAACAATGATTGCTGAATAATAACATCATATGAATGATACTTGTAAGATTTCCCCATTGAAAGAATACTTTTCTTTTCGAATAATGAAAGAAACCTTAAATAAAATCATCAACCAAAGGTTAACCATTAAGGTTTCAAAATGATGCTACTTTGAAAGAAAGAATTCTATCCGATAATTAACAATTAAGGAAGTATATTATTCTTCAATCATTTTATAATTTTAAATGGATATTTGTTATATAAACGAAAGAATAGAATATTTAATGAACAAATATTTCAGAAAAGTAGATATCAATCCTTATTCGAGTGGGCGACCTAGTTAGGTCTCAATTAAATCATTCTTTGAAAATTTCATCAACGATTAATCTTGCATATAAAATGCATTGTGTAAAAAAATTGATTAGAAATGGAACTAGAAAAATAATAATAGTCCATATCAAGCAATATTATCAACCGGCTAAGAAAATGGCCAGCTCAATCGGTTTGGCCTATAGCAACTAGCTAGGACGATTAGCTAGGCTTTCGTCGTATTAATTAAAATTTTGACTAGTTAGGACAATTAACTAGTCATTCATGAGAACATATGCAACTAAACATATTTCATTTTGTTTGTAAAAATTTCAACATCGTAACCACTGAAGAAATTTGTGGCTACCCGGATGAGGATTTTGAAATAAAGAGTTTTTAAATTTGGGCCGAGAAAGACAATTATAACTCTGAATCGAGTGGTCTTGGCATCGGAACAATCGATAGCCTCTCATCAAATATTTCTTGCCAATAAAATGGTACACTCAGAGGTGCCCTTGTTCACATAATTTATCAGATTCTCAAATAGAATTGAATTCTGAGTACCAATATCAAATTGATACCCTTACTATAATTTCAAAGTTTAATATACAATTTCATCCCGAATAGAAGAAAAGGATTCCCGAGGAATCTATGGATATTAGATCATCCATGTTTTTAACAATTTGTTAAATATTTACAATCTCGACTGAGAAGAGTAGTATAAAAGAAGAATCAAATGAAGATATTATTCATTATGAATATTCATCGATGAATTGAGGAAAATTTATTAAAAATTCCTTGGATAATTGAAATAAAGTATAAATAGCTCTGAGCCGAACAAGAAGATCATAATCTATGAATGAAAGTTCATTGATCAACTAAAAGAATTGAACAAGTCCTGATGCAGAGAAAGACTATTCAAGATGGTCACATTAGAAGTTCAAAGTAGGGAACGAAAAGGATTGCCTGATATGACTTATCAAGGCAATACGAATGATCAACAGTTTGGAGGGAGTAGCGTGACAATGAGTATGTGCCAAAATATTTCACAGATTATCCTAACTCTCGTTATTATCAGTCTGAGGATGATACCACCTCTTCGTCTTTATAATTCCTTATTTCAGCTAGTGTCTCTTTCAAACCATTTTAAAATCGCTTACTGGCTTGACTTTTACACGTATATCTGTTATTCAGGTGTTTTACCTCGAAGTCCTTACTCAAAAATATTCCAAAAGCATCTTTTAAGCCGATAGAAGCCTGCTACACGCATCCGTTACTAACTACAAGTGGACAGTTCTCCTTGGGAACAGATCATAGAGATCTCTTAGGGATCTCAATGCAGTCCATAAGTTTGGTGGCATGTGTGTGTAAGTGAACATACATTACCGAATATATTAGAGGTCTACGAGTATATATACGTAGTTTCTAACATCATTTCTACCGAAGAATTCCGCTCTAGACTCACTGGTCTATTCTTTTAAAAAGGTTCTAAGATCGAACTATCGCTCGTTATAATCTTACGCCATTCAATTATAGACATGCCATCAATTCTCGATGCTCTCGATCTCTGAGCTAAACCGTCATAACCTTACATGTTAAGCACACTAATAATATCATGTAGTGTAGTCGTTTTACGATAACATTCTTATATTACATTCAAATCTTCCTTAATAGAAAATATCCTTAAGGGTATATTGGACACTGTCTCTGGTGAATTCATGATTAATACGATGTTCACATCCTCATTGGTAAAATGACACCTTCCACTAGTTTGGGTCAATAACCTCAACTGTATATTAATAATTAGACTTCATGGTTCTCACATATGATGCCCCCTCATGGGCAACCTATAAAGAACTCCGAGTAACAAGGCTCGTGTTGTCCAAATGAACATTTGGTGTTGATAATACCATTTTTACCCCAAATGCCTTGGAGACTTAGCTCTGAGTTCTACATCCACATCATTGCCAAATCATATATGATTCTAATTTTTATTCTCATCATTCTGATAATCTTTAATAGTTCTATTAGTCATAATTTAATACCTCAAATATACACTTATCCTAACCTACACCTTGGGGCTACATCCGGTAGTCCAATGATGAACTCTATATGAGCTCTTACGAAATCTCGCATCTTGACAAAATCCAAACACTCTCATCTCTAAGTACTATAACTTAATGCTCTTATACCATTTCTGTAACGCCTTCAAATCTGGGGTAAGGAATCTAGGTCGTCACGCAATCCTTCAATCATGTATAACCTGCAATCCAATAATTCCATATCACAGACCCCCAATCTCACACACTCACAAGTTATAGCCTTAGAAACGACGTACAACAAGTATCATCTGTTATTAAAACTCAAATGTACTTTACAGGATCTCAAACAATTATTCATAACCTCTACATGAAGTTACAATAATTACGACTGATATCTTATACCTATCTGATACTCTGGCCCACCTGAGATAAAGCTGTCAGGGATTCTCCCCGTGACTGCAAGCGACTAAGTCCCATACCAGCATACTGGTTATCTGTTGTGTTGTGACATTTAAAAGAAAGCAAGAGTGAGCAATAATGTTCAGCCGTAATAATGTACAGTATGAAAAAACTATATGAGAAATTCAAGTATAATTCCATATATGATAAATATGTTTATTCAAAACTAGTTTTCCTCAGGGATACACACCTTCTTTCGAAAACAATTCTTTTATGGACTTATTTTTCTGCGAATACCTTAATGGTAAACCCAGCACCTAGGCTTGGGTTATGGTATTGCATCACAATTCCAATTGGAAGAATAGGACATTCACTGGTGTGACAACCCGGGTCATACCCCGATCCTTTTTCAAAAACCGGGTCAAGTCCCGATTCCAAATCCGAAATAAGTCAAAGCATACTGTCCCGAGTGCAGACAACTTGGGTTAAGACAAGCCCACCACAGGCCCACAAAAGATCATGATTTGTTGGTGCACATAGTAGTAGTACTTTACCTTAATAAGCTAAACAGAAGTCCCAAATCTCCTCGATGTGGGACTGGGGTGTTACAAACTCCCCCACTTAAACTTCTGACGTCCTCGTCAGGCCCGAATAGACAGCCCATAAGACCAAGATAGACAGCCTATAGGACCAAGATCGTACCTCTCTAACCAATGTGGGATAATACCGGCTAGCTTCGCGTCCCCACCTTCGGACCTTTTTCCATTGTGGGATAATACCACCAGCCTTCATGTCCCCACCTCTGGCAACTTGACGCATCAAGCTTTCGAGAGTCGGCTCTGATACCATATGTGACAACCCGGGTCAAACCTCGAGCCTTTTTTGAAAACCGGGTCAAGTCCCAATTCCGAGTCCGAAATAAGTCCAAGCATACTGTCCCGAGTGCAGCCAACTTGGGTTACGACAAACCCACCACAGGCCCCCAAAAGATCATGATTTGTTGGTGCACATAGTAGTAGTACTTTGCCTTATAAGCTAAACAGAAGTCCCAAATCTCCTCGATGTGGGACTGGGGTGTTATAACTGGAGCCACCACATACGATGATCAGTCGTACTACGGAAATAGTAACCTTTTCTACATGTAGATGGATGACTTCCTTACTCCCGGTTGTCACCCTAGCCGCATTCGGGCTTTATATGCTTCCCCATTCCACCCGGGTATGTTTTGCATACTTCATATGTCCCTCAGTACACATGGTACCTTCTCATACGGAAAATTAATATGGCAGTCTCCCCAGTCCACGAAGTACTGGATCTCTACCCCTCCTTTGTCCTTTTAAGAATCCTATCATATACTTGGAATCATGGAACTATATCGAAGTTCCCCAAGCGTCTTTGCTTGTTGATAGGCACAACTCATCTCATATATATATATATAACTTCCGAAAGTTTTCGGAGGAAGTACTAAGGATGTGAGTTGACCGTTGTCAACAGATAAATAAATAAGGGGGAGTTTCTTTTGAAACTATATTCAAAATATTTAAAATAAGTCGAGATAATATTGTCCGACGATCTGAAATTATTCGAATGATCTTCCGAAAATCAGAAAGTATTTTAAATCAGGTTTTATGATTTTTAAATTATATTAAATCATTTGATAAATAATTATTAATCAAATAATAATCCTTAAATAATTAATCCTTGAATAATTATACTTTAAAAGAATATTTGAAATAATATTCCTCAACTAATTTAGGTTTAGATAATTAAAGAAATCTTTAATAATTAATCGAGTATGAAATAAATAAACATTGGAAAATAATTCTCCTAATTTAAATGAATAAATGAATTAATATCCACCATTCGGGTATTTAAATATAGTTGAGGGAATACGATTTTTTTTGAAATCGTTTTAATAAAAGTTCGAGGTATTTAATGTTTCGCAAGTGGGCGTCGAGTCCCTTGGAACACAACTACTACGGACTTTGATCGTCCTAAATTATCAGCGGGATGATTCCTGGGTTTTTACTATAATATACATACCGAGCGACTCTCGGTCTACAATATTCATGTCACGCTACTTTCTAGCGTTAACATTTCTCAAATATAACAACTCCGGAATATTTCCGGGTTTTTTTAAACTTACACCGACCAATCCTCGGTCTAAATATATCATTTCAAATCCGGTACTTTTATTGTACCAAAATTATCATATCTTATGATTCAATAAATAACAATTTGTAAATCACCGTAAAACATTTATCATTTATTTGAAAACAAACAGAACACAACAGTTTTAAAAGGTAGGGTTTGAAAACTTGCCTGGAGTCCAAGATACGTTTTCTGACTTGCTCTCGTTCCGGGTTTTCTAATCAATAAATATCATAATCTTAATCAGTATTCCTAATCCCATCACCTACTTATATTTCTAATAAGTTCAATACTTCATAATTTTCAATATTCGACCGACTCAAAATAAGTATCGATCCTTGGTCGAAACGGATAGTCAAAGTGGTCTTCTAGAATTGACTTTATCGAATGTTACTTTTACGCGACTTGTATTCTAACATTTTTAATAAATCGTAAAATTAATATTTTAATACAAAACCACCTCGAGACACTTCTTTAGGGCATGTAATATTTATCATAAAAGTTGTATTTTGATAAAATGAATTTAATTAGGTGAAAAGCATTTCAAACGTTTGGTCAACTACGGAGTTTTACTATTCAAACCGCTTTCACTAAAACATTGATATCTCTCAAACCATTAACTCAATTTAAACACATAATTTGAAAATGGTTTTCTAGTAACAGGGGTGAAAATCCCGAAGTGGCAGTTTCCTATCAGGGGTTGTTTTTAACATTCGTACACCGCGTGACCTCGGCTCCGACATTTTTATAAACTTCAAAAATAAACATTTTTACTTGAACTTTTTATGGAAGCTAATAAACTCTATTTCTTACTCTATGTAAAAATTTCATGATTTTTAAGTATTTTTAAGTCGATCATTTATATTTACAAAGTTCGTAATTTGTAGCAGTTTTGCGCGTAAATCCCTTTTACTAAAACGGTCATAACTTTTGATCCGTAAATCGGAATCAAGCGATTCAAGCGCCTAAACGATCCTTATAAATTTTTCTATCATAATCAAGTGTTACGTTTTAAGAAACTATAGTTTATACATTTGGGAACTTCTGCAGAAACTGATAAGTGACATTTTATACCACTTAGAACGTCTTGTAATGGCTTGAATTGGTGTCTTAAAATCAAGTATTTTGTGTATTTGATGCGTTTTTCTAGTGTTTTTGCATTTCAGGGTATAACTTGTGTAATTAGGGGGATTTCATCATAATAAGCCTAGGGAAGTACTTGGAACCAGTTGCGGGGAGTTGTGCGAAGAAATCAGCAAAATTATAAGCAAAAAGTGGAATTTTCCAGAAGGTGTACAGGCGCCTGCCTGGAGACTGCAGGCAACCTCCTGGAGAGTAGGCGCCCGCGTGGGATTGCAGGAGGCCGCCTGGGGTTGGATTTTCAGATTCTGGATTTTCTAATTTGAATTTTATTGGGCTTCTACAACTGTTATTTCTTGTGGACTCTTATATAAGTAATCTTGGGAGACGTTTTCATAACAACAAGTAACAAGCAAGGAGAAAGTAACAAGGGAAGAAGATTAAGAAGACCGTTTTAGCACACAACAACGAAGAAGAGGAAGCATACGTTATCTTGTGATTCTTTTATTCGTTATAACAGTTGATGCTAGTTTCCTTTACTTTGAACCTTAATACTCACGTGACGTACTCTTTTTTTATTAAATATTTTTATTAGTTTATATCGTTGTGTAATTATCATGTTTTCATATGAACCCATGGTGACGATGAGTTCTATCATGCGCAAATCGTGATCATGGGGTCGTATCGGATTTACTATGCATTTCTTTAGTTAATTGTTTAATACCTTGGTATGTGATGATTATATGATATCTAGCATAGGTTGTGCTTATTCGTCTTATATGCGTCGCAAACATATAAGATAGCTTGTTAATCTCTTGTGAAGTGACAGTGAATCTTGAGATTTAGAACTTGCCATGCTAGCATAGGTTAATGTATTGTATGCATGATTAGTGGGTAACTCTAACCGTTTTACTTGCCCTGTGTAATAATAATGAATATCTTGCGCTTAAATCTTTATGTTGTCAAATTTTGTAGACATATAGGGTCTCAACATAATTGATGTATATTCAACTTCTATCTTAATTGTGGATGCTTGGTAGAATGGTACTTGTTCAACGAAAGTTGGCTTTTATCAGTTTCGTGTTGTTTGATTAATATCATCACCGTTACATGCTAAGGGTAATAACAATGACTATTGAATGAAGTAGTAATGAAGTTATGATCTCATATATGTTTAATATTGTTAATTCAAGTGTTAATTTAAGTGTTTAATTCTCGTAGTTAATAATTAGTTAATCAACCTTAAGTGTTACTGTCTTGACCTTGAAGAGTAATCATACATTGGTGAGTAAGTGTTAATTAAATATTATTAATCAGAATCTCTGTGGGAACGAACTAGAAATCATTCTATATTACTTGTGAATGCGTATACTTGCGTGAATTATTAGCGCATGCTTTGTGCCTAACAAGTTTTTGGCGCCGCTGCTGGGGACTCGGTGTTAATTTGTTTAGTTTATGTACTTGCCATCAGTGGTCATTAGGACTCATTGATTAAGACTTGTTACTTACTGTTTCTGGTTATGTTTCAGGTACTCTAGCGAGCGTTTATGCAAACACATTCTCGCACTCGCAAGAGGACTCTAGATACGACTGAGGAGACAGATTCAGTTCTTGACATTCCGGAGAAGATAGATTTTGAAGATTCGGATAAAGAGAGTGAAAAAAAAGAACCTGTAATAATGGGTGATCGTATAGTTCCAGCAGATCCAGCTCTTATGGACTTTTCTAGGCCTAAAATTGATGACATTCAGTCAAGCATCATTCATCCGTCTATTTAGGCCAATACTTTCGAAATCAAGCCGGACACTATATAGATGGTACAGAATTCTGTTTCTTTCGGAGGTGCTGCGACTGAAGATCCCAACATGCATATCAGGAATTTTGTTGAGATATGCAGTACTTTCAAATATAATGGTGTTACTGATGAGGCTATCAAGTTGAGGCTTTTCCCATTCTCTCTGAGGGATAAAGCTAAGGATTGGTTACATTCTTTACCAGCTGGGTCCATCACTACTTGGGAAGATCTTGCGCAAAAGTTTCTGGTGAAGTTGTATCCAATGGCCAAGACTGCAGCTATGAGGAGTGCTCTTACTCAGTTTGCGCAACAACCAACTGAATCTATGTGCGAAGCTTGGGAGCGCTATAAGGAGATATTGAGAAAGTGTCCACATCAAGGAATGCCTGACTGGATGGTGATCATTGGTTTCTATAATGGTTTGGGGGCCCAATCTCGGCCCATGCTCGATGCAGCTTGAGAGGCGCCTTGTGGGCCAAAAGCTATACTGAGGCCTATAATCTCATTGAAACTATGGTTGTAAACGAGTATCAAAACCCAACTCAAAGGATGATGCCTGGGAAGGTAGCAGGTATTCTGGAAGTTGATGCAGCTACAGCTATTGCAGCACAGCTCCAAGAGCTGTCTATGAAGGTCGATTCTTTAGCCAACTATGGAGTCTATCAAATAGCTATTGTATGTGAGCTTTGTGCAGGCTCTCATGCTACGGATCAGTGTTCTCAGGTTAATGAATATGTTCAGTATGTGAACAATTATCAACGACCGCAACAGCCTGTGCCAACCACTTATCATCCTAATAACAGAAATCATCCCAAATTCAGCTGGAGCAACAATCAGAATGCTGTTCAGCAACCATATCAGCAAGCTGTAAGTAAACAGTTTAATCCACCTGGATTCCAGCAACCTCAGCAGTATGCTCAAAGGCAATCATATCCTCAATATGGAGGTGCTGCTCCACCTTCTAGTACAGATTTCGAGGAGCTAAAGCTGTTGTGCAAAAGCCAGTCTGTTTCTATCAAGACCTTGGAGAATCAAATCGGTCAAATAGCCAATGCCTTGCTCAATTATCAACCTAGCACACTTCCTAGAGATACTGAAGTGCCAGACAGGAAGGAAGCTAAGGAGCAAGTCAAAGCTGTCACTTTATGGTCTAGAAAAGTTGCTGAAGCTGAAAAAGTAAAGGATGGAGAAGATGAAGTTGTAGATGAAGAAGAAAAGAAAAAGGAGAAATAGGGAGAACCAAGGAAGACTACTGTTGAACACACTCTTCCTGAGGATAATACAGGGGAGAAACAGCTCTATCATCCACCACCTTTTCCTAAGCGATTACAAAAACAAAAGCTGGATAAGCAATTCAGTAAGTTTCTGGAGGTGTTCAAAAAACTTCACATCAACATACCTTTCGTTGAGGCTCTGGAGCAAATGCCTAGTTATGCGAAATTTATGAAAGGTATTCTTTCAAGGAAGGTAAAACTGGATGATCTTGATACCGTTGCTCTAACGGAAGAGTGCACTGTTATGCTGCAATAAAAGTTACCTCCAAAGCTTAAGGATCCAGGTAGCTTCACCATTCCTTGCACCATTGGCAAGTTGACATTCGACAAGTGCCTTTGCGATTTGGGAGCAAGCATTAATCTGATGACATTGTCTATCTTTAAAAACTGAATTTGCCTGATCCGAAGCCCGCCTACATGTCTTTACAATTGGCTGATCGTTCTATTACATACTGTTAGGTCACACACACTGTAGAGGGGGTGAATACAGTGTATAATACAATCAAATCGAACTTTAATATCTTGAGTAACAGAAAACAAACTTTATTGAAACAATAAACTCTGTTACAATATGGAACAGTTACCTCTCAGTGATGAACAAATATCACGAGAGCTGCTAGGGTTACAATCAATAATCTTCTCGAATATGATAACACTTATAGTGTAAACCCTATGTCTGAGTTTATATACTACACAGTTACAAGATAATCACTAATTGATATGGAATATAATTCTGCTTCCTAAAATACATCAATCAGATATCTTTTCTTCCAAGTATTCCATTCTTCACGGAACTCCTTCTTCATGCATATCTCTTCTTATGTTTATCTCGATCTTCTTTCCTTTAATCAGCTACTTTCCATATCTAATCGTCCTTCAACACTTAAGTTCTGATATCCAACTTCTGATGATTATCTCTTGATAATATAAGTACTGATATCCTTAAGTCCTGACTTCCAGTATAAGTACTGACTCTCAGTTAAGTACTGATTTGTCCTGTTAAGTAAGATCTGAAAACTAAACATAAATCATATTAGCCATGACATTATCAAATATATCTAACAATCTCCCCCAACTTGTAAATTAGCATAATATACAAGTTTAACAGATATTTGATGATGTCAAAAACATTAAGTACAAATGCATGAGAATTAGACTAGATAACTACAACTTACAGTCCTTAAAGCTTTACTAATATTTAACTTCTGATAACAACTTCAGTTTGTACAAATATCATAATTTAAGTAGTTGTAGATCTTTGACTTGGCTTCATCTTCTGATCTCTCTGATGTTAGGAGTTGTTCTGATATAGTTCTTCAACAAACATCTCTTAGCATATCTAATTTCATCAATCATTCTCCTTTTGGCATCTTTAAGCTCTGCAGTATCTTCACCAATTTGAAAGATTGCAGCCCTGAGATCATTAATCTTTGCTTTTCTTATATCCTGATCCAGTCTGATCAAATAAGCTTTATCAGACTCAAGATTGAATTCCACAGCCCTGTACCCTAGAAAGGTAGTTATAATTTGAGCAGAATTGGGCTTCATTTCAACTATACCACCCTTGTGATCTTTGTACTTTGGAACATATGTGATGTCAGACTTATCAGAATAAAGCCTTTTCTGTCTCTGAATCTGATCCTTCAAATAGTTTGCAGCAGTTCCTGTCAATCTGTCATCCACTTGAAGTAAGAATAGTACATGCTCCAATTCTTCAAAATACTTCAATGGAATGGAATTTTTCCTTATATGATAAACCCTACCATCTGTCATGAAATACAACAAGATGTATTCTTTCAAGTAAGTATGATAAACCATTTGTACAGATTCCAGTTGATTCAATCTCTCAGGAGTTGCTCCAATACCTAGTTCACTCAAGGAAGTTGGATCATTTGTAGTGTTATGTATTCTTCTTTCATCAGCACTTCCCAATCCAGTTTTATCTCTTGCTTCCTTTTCAGTAACTACTCTAGCTTCAAAACCACTTGCAGTAGTCTTCAAAGGTTGAGTCTGTTTTGCTTTAGTGAAACCTGGTAGGAGTGTCTTTGATCTATCTTATGATATCAAGTTAACTTGAGCTATGTCAGAGGTTACTTGCTTCTTCTGAATATCAGAACTTACAGTTTCTTGACTCTGAACAACTTGAGCCATGTCAGAGGTTGTTTTAAGAACTTTTCTTGAAGTCAGAGCAAGATCATCCTTTTCATCAGTAATTTCTTAATCCTCAGGAGGCACATAAACCTTGATAGGTTAACCAACCTTTTCTTTACCCTTGGATCTTGGATCTATCTGCGGTTGTGATTTAGCCAATGTTGCTTCAGTATGTGTCCTTTCTTTGATCACAATGCCTTTGAGTTTTGGAAGTGGCTTTTTACCAGAAGCTTCAGATTTAGATGTGACTTTCTCTGATTTAAGTCTGGCTTCTTCTTCCATTAAACTCTCCAAGTCCATTCCTGGATTTTCTTAAAGAAATAACTGTCTTGACATTTCCTCATCAAGATCTAAAAGTTCATCAGAACTTATCCTTTTACCAGTAGCAGAACTTATTCTTTTCCCAGTATCAGAACTTGTCCTGTGACTTGTGATTTCAGCTTTTCTTGATGTGAAACCTTTACCTTGACTATGACCTCTACCTATTCTAGAGTTTCCTTGATCATCCTTTTTCAGGAACTGTCATTCTTTTAAGCCTCTTAAGAAGCCCAGATCCCCCAATTCCAGAATCCTTCTGAGAAGTCTCTTTCTCAGCTTCACTAACAACAGGTTCTGAAGAAGGAACCTGTTCCTCAGTATCATATTCATCTCTCAAAGCAATCCTCCTTCTCTTTTGAGGTGTTTGAGGAACAGTCTTTGTCCTCTTAGGTTTGGAAGAGGAAGGCTTCATAGTAGGTGCTGAGGATGAGGATTGAACAGTCTGTGAAGTGGAGAGATAGGATTTGATATATTGCCTGAGGGTTGGTTGAGTAGAATGAGTGGTAGATGCTGATTGTTGTGGTGTTTGGGTGGTTTTTGTTGGTTGGACATCAGAATAAACAGATCTATAAGTATCAGGATCAGCATTTACTGAGATCTGTTTTACAGAGTGAGGAATCTGTAATGGTCTAACCACTGATTTCTTAGTGTCAGCATTTATCAGGTCATTAAAGTAGCGTTTGGCAACCTTAAAAGGTGGAGTTGAGGAACTGACTAATTGAGGTTCATCAGTACAAAAAGTATATATAAGTTGACAAAATCTAGCAAAGTAAATAACATTCCTATCCTCTGTCATCCTATCCCCAATAAAACCAATTATAGCAGTTGCAAAATCAAAATGAGTTTGGTTTATAACAGCATACCCGATGTGCTGACTCATAATTGGGATAGCATCAAAATTCGAACACTTATTTCCAAAAGCTTTAGTGATGCAGTCGAAGAAGAAGCTCCATTCTCTTCTGATATGAGCCCGTATCAACTGCCCAAGTTTTGCCAAACTCTGTTCATACCCCAAAGTGGCCATTAACTCCTGAAGAGCGGATTCCTCTGGAATTGAAAAAGTACATCCTTCTGGGAGATGTAGAGCCCTGCGTATTGTACCAGGAGTAACTGCATATGAAGAATCACCCACTTCGAAAACAATACTAGGAGTGCCATGTGTACCACCATTATCAAAATGCCCAGTCCGCCAAAATGTCAGAACTTGTTGGCTCGAAAAGACTGAAGGCTGGGTCAATGCATACCCAATCTCACTGTGTGCAAGAAGATCTTGCACAAAATGCAATTCAGATGGAGCTTCAGCATGATCAAAAACTGCAGCATAGTTGTTTGGAACAAATTTAGCTCCATCAATGATTAAATCCTTAGGTGCCATGTGAAAAATTGAGATTTAAGAGTGCCTGTTAGGTGTTTGGTAAAATGTCTGTATGAAAAACCAACGTGAGAAGAAGAAGGAGAGTAAAAGCAAGGAGAGAAAAAAAATATGAAGGAAAATAAAAGATTAAAAAAATCTTCTCTCTTTCTTACTTATACTCTGAAAAAAATGTTACCGTTTGACACCTGTCAGACATGCAGTAATAACGGATAGTTACTGGGCTCGAGAAAACAGTAATCATTACTTACCCACTTGCCGTTTTTCAAGGAAAAACCGTTCCACTTACCCAGATATTCCATTAATCAAGGTGAAACAGTTTTAATTCAAAATGGAAACCGTTCCCACTTATTTAATTATTTTTCACTGCAACATTAATATTCTGAAAAGAAATCAAGTGAAAATGACCAAAATAAATCATATGAGTATGTACTGATAAAGTAAAATCAGAACTTAAATTAAAATAGAATTTATATGGTCATCAGAATATGAGTATTTATCAGGATTTATCAATGCATTACAAAATAACTTAGAGACAAAATCTTGAAACAAAAACAAATTTCATTAATATATCAAGTGAATAGATTCATGAAATTGAAATTACATCAGCACTTGTACAAGATTTCCCTAAGCTGCTAAACCTAACGTCAACAGCCTTTGTCCTAGCTCAAGAAGCAGGGCAAGGCTGATGATGAAGAAAAACAGGAAGAAGAAAATAAATCATTTCTTCTTCCTACTCTCAACATACAGAATGGCGAGTCGAATGATTCGCTCTTGCTGGCGGAGAGCTTCCAGCCTTTCCTCCTCCAATTGCTCCAGATGGCGATGGTAGTCCATATAGAAGAATAGGAGGTGGGTGAGTACCTCCTGTGGGACAGAGTCCCATATCTCATCAGGAATGGCAGTGACGTGCCATTCCTGCTGCCAATCGGCACATCTTAGCTCCATATTGAAGGTTTCGTAGTTCAAAAACATGTTGTATCTAACCATGGTGTTTTTGAAAGAAAAGTATGAAGGTAAGGTGAGGTTGAGAGAAAAGATTTGATGGGAAGGCTGATATGAAGTGGTTGCTTATATAGGCAAGAGAATGCCAGGAGACGCAAAGGAATTTAATGCTGACAGGTAGAATTAATTCTACATCGTCTCCCCAGACTTGGAAAAAGAAAAACATTTATTGGAAAGAGAAAACATGGTTTAATGCGCACAAGAAGCAAGTAAAAGTTGACTGTTCAAGTACGAATATCATTAACCCTAACCATAGTGACTATTAATCTTCCACTTCAACATATTCTAGTTTGAACCGAGACTGTTATCCAATTTTATCCACAGATAAGTCAAGTAAAGAATTAGACTGTAATATCAGAACTTAGACTTATATCAGAACTTAACAGTCATCAGAACATAATTTCTTAACTCGAAAAAGGAATGCCTATCTTAGTAAGTCCTCATACAAGTTCTGAGTTATATTCTTCAGAACTTAATCATCAGAACATGCAATCAGAACTTGTCCTCAGAGTTTGTGCAAAGTGACACAATGACTGTTTATCTCAAACAACATTGACCACCACAGTAATTTTCATCATTCATATGGAGTGATTAGTGTGTGCATTAAGCTAAATGTCAGACAAAGAGTAAAGTCTAATTCACTTCAGTATATCTTAGAAATAAGGCATAACTAAAACTTTGCTAAAGAGCTGTCATTATTCTGTAACCTACTGTTGAATGAGTTCATGCTTGAGTCCACCTCAACTATTTTGTGCTAATTTTGTGCATCTTTTTAAATTCCATTTCACAGTGGCTTCTCAGTGTAAGTGAGTCATGACTGCTTATCAGAATTTATGCTATTATCAGAGTATTTCTCCAGTAATCATAGAGTGTGAAAAGTCACCAAGAAAATATTTTGCTTTTCTAATGCATATTTACTTAATACCAGCAATGCACTTGGGTCATCCCTTCCACATTTTTACTCTAGATCTCAAAGGAGTACCTGATTTTATTCTTTAATCCTTTTGATAAGTGAGGTTTATCAGCACTTAGTGCATTCAGCAGATTTACTAGTATCAGAACTTACCAGATGAGTAGCATTATTCTAATTTGTGACTTAGTAATAAGATAAACAAAGTAAACTCAACTTAGCTCAATTATCAGAATTTGCTTGTGTCAATAGATTTCCACAGAAATAATTACTTCTTACATGGGATCATTTGTTTATTGAAGACTACTAGGTCAGCATCTAGCACAGTTATCCTTATAGGATTGAATAGTTACTTAAACAGACATATCACTTATCAGAGTTTAGAAACATATATCAGACAACAGTCAGTACTTAAACACATTTGTCAATTAAGCACAGAATACACAAAGAGATTAAATTTTGTAAATACTGATCATAAAGTCTGATATAACAGAACAAGACTAAGCAGATTTAGAGAAAGAACCTGAAACCATTCCAAGTTCATTTACCAATCTTGTAGTGGCTTCACACAATGGTTTTGAGAAGATATCTGCTAGTTGTTGATCTGTTAGAACAAAGTGCAATTCCACTGTACCTTCATCCACATGTTCCCTTATGAAGTGGTACCTGATGCTGATATGCTTTGTCATAGAGTGTTGAACTGGATTACCTGTCATAGCAATAGCACTTTGATTATCACAGTAAATAGGGATTTTGAAATATGTTAACCCATAATCCAGTAACTGATTCTTCATCCAAAGAATCTGTGCACAACAGCTTCCTGCAGCAATATACTCTGCTTCTGCAGTTGATGTGGAAATTGACTTTTGTTTCTTGCTGAACCAAGAAACCAATCTGCCTCCAAGAAATTGGCAGCTTCCACTTGTGCTTTTCCTGTCAATTTTGCAACCTGCAAAATCTGCATCTGAGTAACCTATTAGTTTAAAATCTAATTATCTAGGATACCACAATCCCAGATCAACTGTTCCTTTAAGATACTTAAAAATTCTTTTGACAGCTGTTAAGTGAGGTTCTCTTGGATCTGCTTGAAATCTTGCACAAAGATAGGTAGCATACATGATATCAGGTCTACTAGCAGTTAGATAAAGTAGAGAGCCAATCATACCTCTGTAATCAGTAATATCTACTGATTTACCAGTATCCTTATCCAGTTTTGTTGCAGTGGCCATGGGAGTGGATGCACTTGAACAATCTTGCATTCCAAATTTCTTCAGCAAGTTTCTGGTATACTTAGTTTGACAAATAAAAGTGCCTTCTTCATTCTGCTTGACTTGAAGGCCCAGAAAATAGTTAAGTTCCCCCATCATACTCATCTGATACCTTGACTGCATCAGTTTGGCAAACTTCTTGCAAAGTCTGTCATTTGTAGACCCAAAAATGATATCATCAACATAAATCTGTACCAGAAGTAAGTCCTTTCCATGGTTGAGGTAGAACAGTGTTTTGTCTATTGTTCCTCTGTTGAATCCACTTTCCAGAAGAAACTGAGCTAAAGTCTCATACCATGCTCTAGGAGCTTGCTTAAGTCCATAAAGTGCTTTATCAAGCCTGTAGACATAATCTGGATGTTTGGAGTCTACAAAGCCTGGAGGTTGTTCAACATATACTTCCTCCTCCAATTCTCTATTGAGAAAAGCAATTTTCACATCCATTTGAAAGACGGTAAACTTTTTGTGAGCAGCATAAGCCAAAAATATCCTTATGGCTTCTAACCTAGCAACTGGTGTAAATGTTTCATCATAATCAATTCCCTCCTGTTGAGAATATCCTTTTGCAACCAGCCTTGCCTTATTCCTTGTAATTATGCCATCACTGTCAGTTTTGTTTCTGAATACCCACTTTGTACCAACAACAGATCTATTCTTTGGTCTTGGCACTAGGGTCCAGACTTTGTTTCTTTCAAATTCATTTAACTCTTCCTGTATTGCTTGCACCCAATCAGCATCTTGAAGAGCTTCTTCCACTTTCTTTGGCTCAGTCTGAGAGAGAAAAGAATTGTAAAGACATTCGTTTGAAGTACCTGTTCTAGTTCTGACACCTGCATCAGGATTTCCAATTATTAAATCAGGTGTATGTGATTTTGTCCACTTCCTTGCAGATGAAAGGTTTTCTCTAGAACTGGATGCTCCCCCATGATCCATGCTGTCTTCATTTTCATTTTCTGATGCTCCCCCTGAAACTATGCTCTCTGAGTTGGATTCTTCAGAATTTAGATTTTCAGCACTATCAGAACTTGGCTTATCAGAACTTGATGAATCAGAACTTGAAGATCCAGACGTATGTTCTGATGTTTCTTGAGATGTGGTAAGATCTTGAGTAAGATCCCCCTGCACAGGTGCATCTTCCTTTGGCGTAGTCACCATAGTTTCAATAACATCACAGTTTAATCCATCAGAATTTACAGTATCAGGACTTAGACTTCAGGATTTTCAGTATCAGAATTTGAGTCTTCATTTTCAAATCTCAGCTGATCATGGTCAATAAAATCTTCAAGACCAGTAATCTTCTTGTCATCAAAGGAGACATTGATAGATTCCATGACCACTTTTGTTCTCAAATTATAGACTCTGAAGGCTTTTGTGGAAAGTGGATATCCAACAAAGATTCCTTCATCAGCTTTTAGATCAAACTTGGATAGCTGTTCAGGATGAGTCTTGAGAACAAAATACTTGCATCCAAATACATGAAAGTACTTCAGATTTGGCTTCTTTTTCTTCACCATCTCATAAGGTGTTTTTCCTTGCTTGTTAATGAGAGTTGCATTTTGAGTAAAACAAGCAGTCTGCACAGCTTCAGCCCAGAAATAGGTTGGAAGCTTTGCTTCTTCAAGCATTGTACGTGCAGCTTCAATGAGAGTTCTATTCTTCCTTTCAACAACTCCATTTTGCTGTGGAGTTCCAGGAGCAGAAAATTCCTGCTTTATTCCACGGTTTTTGCAGAACTCTTCCATTATCAAATTCTTGAACTCAGTGCCATTATCACTCCTTAAGATTTTTACAGAATCTTTGACCAATTTATGCAGATGTTTGACATGATCAATCAAGATAGATGCAGTTTCACTTTTTGTGTGCAAGAAATACACCCATGTGTATCTCGTGAACTCATCCACTATGACCAATGCATATTTCTTCTTTACAATAAACATGACATTTACTGGACCAAATAGATCAACATGTATTAGATGATAAGGCTCAAGAATTGATGATTCAGTCTTGCTCTTGAATGAAGATTTTCTTTGTTTGGCCTTCTGACAAGAATCACAAAGGCCATCAGGAGCAAATACTGACTTTGGCAGTCCTCTCACAAGATCTTTCTTGACCAGTTCATTTATATTGTAGAAATTTAAATGAGAGAGTTTCTTGTGCCAATTCCAGCTTTCTTCAATTGATGCTCTACTCATCAGACAGATTGCAGAACCATTAGTACTTGTTGAAAGCTTAGCTTCATAAATGTTACCACGCCTGTATCCTTTCAGAACAACTTTGCCTTTAGATTTACTCACAATTTCACAGTGTTCTTCAAAGAAATCAACATGATAACCTCTGTCACAGATTTGACTTATACTCAGCAGATTGTGTTTAAGTCCTGAGACCAGAGCTACTTCTTTAATGATGACATTCCCAAGATTGATATTGCCATATCCCAATGTTTTTCCAATGTTTCCATCTCCATAAGAAACACTTGGGCCAGCTTTCTCCACAAAGTCTGATAGCAGGGCCTTATTTCCAGTCATATGTCCTGAACATCCACTGTCCAGAACTAGAATATTTTTCATGTTGCCCTGCAATCACAAAGACCACTAATGATTAGTTTTAAGGACCCAGACTTGCTTGGATCCTTTGGTCTTATCAAGTTTGTTAACATTTGCAGTGGATTTAGCATCAGAGTTTATGTTAACATTTTTCTTATCAGAATTTACACTATCAGACTTTGTATCAGAATTCACACTAGAAGGAACAATGGAAACTTTCTTCAAAGAAGGTTTTATTTGATAATAATCATAGTACAAACTATGATATTCCTTACAAGTATAAATGTAATACCATAAACTACCACTATGAAAATAAGGATTTTGTGGTTTATATCTAACAGACTGACTCTTAACTCCTGATTTTGAAGGTAAGGAGTTAATATTTTTATTCTTCCTGCAAAAAGAAGCCAGATGGTTAGAACTTACATAGTTATGACATGTTTTCCTAGAAGCATCAGGAACATGTTTATAATCATTGCTTTTATTCACATCTTCCTTTCCATTCCTATTTTTCCTAGGTGATTTTACCTTGTTTGCATTCTTAACATCTTTCAGCTTATGCTTAAGTTGCTTCTTAGTCATTAAGCCTATGTTTACTTCAGCTGTCTTTTCCTGTTTTAGTTTGTCAGAAGTTAATTCCTCTTTAACTTCTGATTTCTCATTATCAGACTTTACAGTTACAAACTTAACAGGTTTTAACTTTGGCTTTTGCTTAACAACAGGCTTAATTTTTACAGTTCCTTTATCATTCTTATCCTCTCCATAACCTAAGCCTTCTTTCCAATTTTCACTACTTAGCAAATTTTGAGTTGTTCTGCCAGAGTTAGTCCAAGTCCTGATAATCTCTCTTTCCTTTTCTAACTCAGTTTTTAGAGATTCATTCATTTTTAGCACTTCACCCCTAACATAAAAAGCATCATCTCTATCCTTCTGAGTTTGATGGAACATAACTAACTCTTTTTCTAAGAAATCATTTCTTTTCTTAAAAGCAAGATTTTCAGAAGTTAATCTTTCACATGTTAAAGTTTGATCTCTATAACTAACAAACATGGTTTTAAGATATCTTCTCAACTCATTAATATCATCAGTATGAAAAGCATAAGTAGTCTGAGGTACCTTTGTTTCAGAAGCTTCAGAACTGCTCTCAGTACATTCTTTATCAGCATTTGCCATCAATACATAGTTCTCCTCACTTTCAGAGTCTGAGGTGTCTGTCCAGCTTTTCTGCTTTGTGATAAGAGCCTTGCCTTTGTCACCCTTTACCTTCTTGCAATCAGGAGATATGTGGCCTTTCTCACCATAATTATAGCATTTGACATTGGTATAATCTCCTCTATCAGACTTTCCTCCTCTGCCTTCAGATCTTCTGAAATTCTTCTTATCAGAACTTATGCCTTTCCTGGAAAACTTCTTTCCCTTTCTGAACTTCCTGTATGCAATCTTTGTGATCCCTTTCACCATAAGAGCACACAGCTTCATCATCTCCTCATCAGCATCAGTCTCAGGCAAGCTTTCAGAATCTGAGTCATCATCACTTTCAGAACTTGATGACTCAGTATCAGACTTTGTGAAAAGAGCTTTACCCTTGTCTTTCCTTGAAGTAGGTGCCTTCGGGGATTCTTCTTCAGCCTTAAGAGCAACTGTTCTTGACTTTCCTCCTTTTCTCTTGCTTCTTTGTTCCATCTCAAGTTCATGAGTCTTGAGCATTCCATAAATTTCATCAAGAGTTGTTTCATCAAGATTGTAATTGTCTCTTATTGTTGTTGCCTCCAAATTCCAACATTCAGGAAGAGCTAACAGGAATTTAAGGTTTGAATCTTCAAGATCATACTCCTTATTAACCAGTGACAGATCATTCAAGAGTTTGACAAATCTATCATATAAATCAGTCAATGATTCATTAGCCTTTGAATCAAAGTGTTCATACTCTTGAGTGAGTATTGTCTTCCTGTTCTTTTTAATCATATCAGTTCCCTGACACCTTGTTTCCAGAGCATCCCATATCTCTTTAGCAGTCTTGCAGTTAATTACCCTGTTTGACATTACATTATCAATGGCACTATGCAGTAAGTGTCGTACCTTAGCATCTTTAGCAATTGATGCGATATCTCTTTTCCTTTGGTACGGTTTTTGCTGCTTCACCTGCAACTGCAACAGCGAGCTTGGTTGGTTTGTGAGGCCCTTCCTTGATTCTATCAAGATATTCTGGATCTGTAGCTTCCAGAAACATGGTCATCCTCACCTTCCATATGGCATATTCAGATGGTCTCAATATGGGAACTCTGATGGTTTCATACCGACTTTGAATTTGTGTCTTTGGAGGTTCTTCAGTTTTGGTAGGCTTAGTTGGAGTTTCTGTGTCAGACATGATTGTGTTTGGATCTTTAACTGTATGTGTGTTAACAGATAGGCTCTGATACCACTTTTTAGGTCACACACACTGTAGAGGGGGTGAATACAGTGTATAATACAATCAAATCGAACTTTAATATCTTGAGTAACAGAAAACAAACTTTATTGAAACAATAAACTCTGTTACAGTATGGAACTGTTACCTCTCAGTGATGAACAAATATCACGAGAGCTGTTAGGGTTACAATCAATAATCTTCTCGAATATGATAACACTTATAGTGTAAACCCTATGTCTGTGTTTATATACTACACAGTTACAAGATAATCACTAATTGATATGGAATATAATTCTGCTGCCTAGAATACATCAATCAGATATCTTTTCTTCCAAGTATTCCATTCTTCACGGAACTCCTTCTTCATGCATATCTCTTCTTATGTTTATCTCGATCTTCTTTCCTTTAATCAGCTACTTTCCTTATCTATTCGTCCTTCAGCACTTAAGTTCTGATATCCAACTTCTGATGATTATCTCCTGATAATATAAGTAATGATACCCTTAAGTCCCGACTTCCAGTATAAGTACTGACTCCCAGTTAAGTAAGGATTTGTCCTGTTAAGTAAGATCTGAAAACTAAACATAAATCATATTAGCCATGACATTATCAAATATATCTAACACATACCCACAAGGCATCGTGGAGGACGTGTTAGTAAAGGTGGAAAAGCTCATCTTTCCTGCAGACTTTGTCAATCTGGATTTCGAGAAAGATAAGAAGATTCCCATAATCCTGGGAAGACCTTTCTTGGCTACATGCCGTACCTTGATAGATGTGCAAAAAGGTGAACTTACTATGAGGGTGCAAGATCAGGATGTAACATTCAATGTATTCAATGCGATGAAATTCCCTACAGAAGATGAGGAATGCTTCAAGGTGGATTTGATTGATTCTGCAATTACTTCAGAACTTGATCATGTGCTAAGGTCTGATGCCTTAGATAAAGCCTTATTGGGGGAATTTGATAGTGATGATGAGAAAGGCAATGAGCAGTTACAACATCTAAATGCTTCTCCTTGGAAGCGAAATCTAGACATGCCATTTCAATCTCTTGGTAATACTGATCTCAAGAATGCTGAGGGAAAGCTCAAACCATCTATTGAGAAAGCACTTACTTTGGAGCTTAAACCATTGCCTGAACACTTGAGGTATGCTTTTTTAGGTGATGCATCTACTTTGCCTGTTATTATTGCATCTGACCTTTAAGGTAGTGATGAGGACAAGCTCTTGAGGATCTTGAGAGAATTCAAATCGGCCATCGGATGGACTATAGCAGATATAAAATGGATCAGCCCTTCATACTGCATGCATAAAATTCTGCTAGAGGAAGGTAGCAAGCCGACTGTTGAGCAACAACGAAGACTTAATCCTATCATGAAGGAAGTGGTGAAGAAAGAAATTCTAAAGTGGCTAGATGCAAGAATCATATATCCTATTTCTGACAGTTCTTGGGTGAGCCCCATGCAATGTGTACCTAAGAAAGGAGGTATTACTGTGGTAGAAAATGAGAAGAATGAGCTCATCCCCACTCGAACAGTCACAGGCTGGAGGGTATGCATGGACTACAGGAAGTTGAATAAATCCACGAGGAAGGATCACTTCCCTCTTCCATTTATTGATTAAATGCTTGACAGGTTGGCTGGTCATGAGTATTATTGTCTGCTGGATGGCTATTCGGGCTACAATCAGATTTGCATTGCACCAGAAGATCAAGAGCAGACTACTTTCACTTGTCCATTTGGCACGTTTGCTTTTCGCAGAGTTTCTTTTGGCTTATGTGGTGCACCTACCACTTTTCAGAGATGCATGATGGCCATATTCTCTGATATGATTGGAAATAATGTTGAAGTGTTCATGGATGACTTCTCCGTCTTTGGACATTCATTTGATGAATGTTTGAATAATCTCCGTTTGGTGCTCAAAAGGTGTGTGGAAACCAATCTAGTGCTTAATTGGAAAAAATGTCACTTCATGGTGCAACAAGGCATCATTCTTAGGCATAAGGTCTCTAGCAAGGGACTTGAGGTGGATAAAGCCAAGGTGGGAGTCATTGAAAATCTTCTTCCAACTATTTTTGTGAAAGGAATCCGTAGTTTTCTTGGTCATGCGGGTTTTTATCGATGTTTCATCAAGGACTTCTCTAAGATATCTAAGCCGTTGTGCAACTTGCTCGAGAAAGATGCACCTTTCAAATTTGATGATGAATGCTTGGCAGCATTCGAGACTCTCAAGAAGAGTTTAATAACTGCACAAGTTATTACGGCACTTGATTTGAGAGAACCTTTTGAGATGATGTGTGATGCAAGTGATTATGCAGTGGGAGCAGTTCTTGGGCAGCGTAAGAATAATATCTTTCATGTGGTCTACTATGCTAGTAAGACGCTAAACAGAGCTCAAATGAACTACACCACTACTGAGAAGGAGCTCTTGGCTATAGTTTTTGGTTTCGAAAAATTTCGATCTTATCTACTTGAGACAAAGGTGACAGTGTTCACTGATCATGCTGTCATTCGATATCGGGTCTTAAAGAAGGATTCGAAGCCTAGACTTATTCGTTGGGTGCTCTTGCTACAGGAATTTGAGTTGGAGATCAAGGATCGAAAAGGAACTGAAAATCAAGTAGTTGACCATCTCTCTAGATTGGAGAATCCCGATTCTTCTTCACATGATAAAATATTGATCAACGAATCTTTTCCGGATGAGCAGTTATTCGCAGTTCAAGAAGAAGAGCCATGGTTCGCAGACATTGTGAACTATCTTGTCAGCAATATAATGCCTCCTAATATAAATGCGGCTCAAAAGAAGAAGTTTCTGCATGAGGTAAAGTGGTACATGTGGGATGAACCATATTTGTTTAGACAATGAGCTGATCAGATCATCAGGTGATGTATCCCACTCTGTGAGACGTAGGGGATATTACGAGACTGTCATTCCACAGTTTATGGTGGACATTATGGTGGTGAAAAGACAGTAGCTCGTATTCTTCAAGCAGGTTTTTTCTGGCCTACGTTGTTTAAGGATGCACATCAGTTCGTTTTAAGGTGTGATCGATGCCAAAGAGTTGGGAATCTTAATAGAAATGATGAGATGCCTTTAAATATGATGCTTGAAGTTGAGGTCTTCGATGTTTGGGGAATCGATTTCATGGGACCATTTATCTCATCCTGCAATAATCAATACATCTTGCTGGCAGTCGATTATGTCTCAAAATGGGTAGAAGTCAAGGCTCTCTCGATGAATGATGCAAAGGTAGTGTTGAGTTTTCTTCATAAGTAGATATTCACAAGGTTTGGAACGCCATGAGTTACCATAAGTGATGAGGGGTCACATTTCAGCAATCGTAAGTTCACTTCTATGATGCAACGCTACAATATGAATCATCGCATTGCTACTGCCTATCATCCGCAAACTAATGATCAAGCTGAAGTGTCTAATAGAGAGATCAAGCGCATTTTAGAGAAAGTTGTTTGTCCGTCTAGGAAAGATTGGTCTTTAAAGCTCGATGAAGCTGTTTGGGCTTATAGAATAGCATACAAGACTCCACTTGGGATGTCCCCATTTCAACTTGTCTATGGTAAGGGATGTCATTTACCTGCGGAGCTTGAGCATAAGGCTTATTGGGCACTGAAGAAGTTAAACCTTGATCTAGATGCAGCTGGGAAGAAGCGAATGCTTCAGTTAAATGAACTTGATGAATTTTGACTTCAAGCGTACGAGAACAACAAAATATACAAGGAAAAAGTAAAAAGGTGGCACGACAGGAAGCTATCTCCTAAGTCATTCATGCCGAGGCAACAAGTTCTTCTATTCAACTCTCATCTCTGACTTTTTCCTGGAAAGTTAAAATCAAGATGGCCTGGACCATTTATCGTCAAAACTGTGTTTCCACATGGAGCGGTTGAGATTTTTGAGAATGATCCGGGCCAAGCATTCAAAGTAAATGGTCAGAGATTGAAGCACTATTATGGGGAAATAGAAAACCGAGAAGTGGTTAGTGTCATTTTATTGTCAACTTGATCGAACTACTCTACGTCAAGCTAATGACGTAAAAGAAGCGCTTCTTGGGAGGAAGCCCAAGATATAAGACCATAGGAACCCTTAGAATTTAGTACTCTATCCAAAAACCTAAAAAAATCAGAAAAAGCTGGCTGAAAAAATATTTTTTCCAGGGACCCTGCAGGTTCCAGGCGGCCGCTTGCTAGCAGGCGCCCGCCTGCTGGTTTCAGGCGACCGCCTGCGGACCTGAGTTTTGAAAATTCGGTTTTTCAGCTTATAAAAAAAACACAAAAACACAACCACTGCACCACAAACCCCATTACCCACGATTTTCTTCCAACAAATTAGCCACAACCCCACTCCTAATCTAATTCTAACCTTAATCCTACCCTATATATACACACAACCTCTCCTTACACATCCATTATACTTTCAACTTATGAACTCTCTTCTACACATAAAACACAACTCTACAACTCTTATTCTCAGTTTCAATGGCCCCAAAGAGATCTCGAACTGTAGATAGCAGAAGCACCATTCCGACTGCTGATTCTTCAAAGGGTACTACTAGGGCTATTGAGGAAGAGTATATTAGGCTTCTGACTAAGCCGATTCTGAAGAAGAGGGGATTTTTGCCATCGTGGAGGGATGGTGAGTTATTGACGATGATTGTAGAGAAGGGTTGGATGACTTTTTGCGAGTCACCTGAGGCGGTCCCAATGAGTGTTGTTCGCGAGTTCTATGCGAATGCCAAGGCCGACAAGAATGGGTATTCTGTTGTTCGTGGGCTTACTGTTGATTATCAGCCTGCGGCGATTCACCGTGTTATTGGGCAGCGGCAAAGGAAGCCCCAGGGGGAGAATTGGAATGAGAAGACCCCTGAGGATTTTGACTCAGATTTGATTATTGCTACTCTCTGTCAGCCGGGCACGGTGTGGAAGTTTAAGACGGGATCCAACGAGTATCGTTCTTTCCCGGCTGTTGTAATGAACAGGTTTGCCCGTGCATGGAATGCCTTTATTTGTGCTAATATTTTTCCTTCTTTTCATGCACATGAGGTTACAGTTGAGAGAGCCAGGTTGTTCTGGGGGATTTTGAATGAGGAGCATTATGTGGACCTTGGTGAGTTTATCTACCAAGGGATTTTGAAGTTTTTGAGGGGGAAGTCGTATTACAACATTCTGTATGCCTCTATTGTCACGAAGCTGTGTAAGGCAATTGGAGTCCACTGGCCTTCTTATGAGCAACTGCAGATGCCGGTCGCTCCTATTGATTCATCGATGCTGAATGCGATGCAGGAGTGGACGGGTGGAGAGCCCGAGTTACATGGTTTGGGATATCACCTCCCAGGAGGACGTCCAGCAGCTGGTGCTACCATGGCTAGGCCCAATCAGGCACAGGGGGAGGCAGGTTCTTCCAGAGGCCAGGGAGGACATGGTTCAGGGATGGCTGATATCCAGTACATGAGGCTTTCCAGGAGGATGGATGTGATGTATGAGTCGCAGAGTAGGTTTGCGCAGGAGCTCACCCTAGCGCTTAGGACTGCTTTTAGAGGCCTTGGAGCTGACATCCAGTGGCCCGTTTTTGGTGAGGACTCTGCTTATCCGTCTCCTGACACTCCACCCTCTGAGGGTGATGATGATTATAATATCTCTGAGTAGGTATACCCTGTGTTCCTTTCTATTACCTTCACTGGGGACATTGAAGATTTTAAGTTTGGGGGTGGTAGTTAAGGAACATATTTATGTGTTGCATTTTCATGTAGTTTAGCTCATATAGTTGCATATTTTGTCGTATAGTTTTTTTTTTAGTTTTATCATGTCATATAACTCATGCATATACCATGATCCCTTTTGTGTTGCTTTATTGATTGATATGTGATATTGATGCGAGTGTAGTGATAGCGTTAGAGTGATGTTGAATCTTGTTAGGATGGCATGCATACTAGAAACACTTGTAATTTCATTGAGTCTTAAAGTATGCTTAAGGACTAGATTGTTGTCATGGTTTGATGGTTTTTGAGGTTAATATATTGCTTATACTTAGAATATATGATAGGCTCTTAATGATAAAAGGCATGAAAAGATAAAATTGGAGTAAAAATTGGAATTCATTGCTAGTTGTAGCTAGGCGTTAAATGGCTAGTAGCAGGCTCGTATTGTATGCGAGTAGTCTAGGGTTGAGCAAGATGGAGCGAAATGCACTTGCTCAGAAATTGAAAAAAAAAGAAAAAAAAGAAGAGAAGAAAAAAAGAGAGAAAAAAAAGAAAAAAAGTGGTTTAATGCATAATTGATCACGAGTGAGCTCTTTGGTATTCGAGTTATTAAGTTCTTAGGGGACTTTGTGCCTAGTGATCTAAGGCTTTTATAGTCTGGGATCCGCTAACCTAACGCTCGCTAAATGGGTACCATTGCATAAGTCTTTTGTGGACCTCACTCATTGCACGATCAAATAAGCATTTGTTTGTTGAATAAAAGCATGATTCTGTAATAAGCTCCAGTGATCTTGAAGTGTTATAAGTCATTTTTTGTCTAGAATATATTCTTCGTATAATCTTGTGATTGCCTTGAGGATAATTGAGTTATGATAATTGATCAAGTTTCAAAGCATAGATGTTAAGCATTCGCACAAACCACGTTTCTAGTTGTATGTTAGCATGCGTGATTTGATTATCTTTAGTCGCCTAATTGCATTTGTTGAGATGTCATGTGTTGGTTGGTTTAGTCATCGTGATAGGGATCGCTGCATTCATGTAGTTTGCATTCATGCATATTTTTATTTTATTTTTGAGTCTGTGACGCTTGAGGACAAGCATCGATTTAAGTTTGGGGGTGTGATAAGTGGCATTTTATACCAGTTATAATGTCTTGTAATGGCTTGAATTGTTGTCTTGAAATCAAGTATTTTGTGTATTTGATATGTTTTTCTAGTGTTTTTGTATTTCAGGGTATAACTTGCGTAATTAGGGGGATTTCATCATAATAAGCCTAGGGAAGTACTTGGAACCAGTTGCGGGAAGTTATGCCAAGAAATCAGCAAAATCAGAAGCAAGAAGTGGAATTTTCCAGAAGGTGTGCAGGCGCCCTCCTGGAGACTGCAGGCGACCGCCTGGAGAGCAGGCGCCCGCGTGGGATTGGAGGCGGCCGCCTGGGGTCGAATTTTCAGATTCTGGATTTTCTAATTTGAGTTCTATTGGGCTTCTACAACTATTGTTTCTTGTGGACTCTTATATAAGTAATCTTGGGAGACGTTTTCACAACAACAAGTAACAAGCAAGGAGCAAGTAACAAGGAGAGAAGATTAAGAAGACCGTTTTAGCACGCAAAAATGAAGAAGAGGAAGCATACGTTATCATGTGATTCTTTTAATTCGTTGTAACGGTGAATGCTAGTTTTCTTTACTTTGAACCTTAATACTCTTGTGACGTACTCTGTTTTTATTAAGTATTTTTATTAATTTATATTGTTGTGTTATTATCATGTTTTCATATGAACCCATGGTGACGATGAGTTCTATTATGGGCTAATCATGATCATGGGGTCGTAACGGATTTACTATTGATTTATTTAGTTAATTGTTTAATACCTTGGTATGTAATGATTGTATGATATCTAGCATAGGTTGTGCTTATTCGTCTTATGTGCGTCACGAACATATAAGATAGCTTGTTAATCTCTTGTGAAGCGACAGTGAATCTTGAGATTTAGAACTTGCCATGCTAGAATAGGTTCATGTAGTGTATGCATGATTAGTGGGTAACTCTAACCGTTTTACTTGCCCTGTGTAATCATAATGAATATCTTGCGCTTAAATCATTATGTTGTCAAATTTTGTAGACATATAAGGTCTCAACATAATTGATGCCTATTCAACTTCTATCTTAATTGTGGATGCTTGGTAGAATGGTACTTGTGCAACGAAAGTTGGTTTTTATCAGTTTCGTGTTGTTCGATTAATATCATCACCGTTACATGCTAAGGGTAACAACAATGATTATTGAATGAAGTAGTAATGAAGTTATATCTCATGTGTATTTAATATTGTTAATTCAAGTGTTAATTTAAGTGTTTAATTCTCGTAGTTAATAATTAGTTAATCAACCTTAAGTGTTATTGTCTTGACCTTGAAGAGTAATCATACATTGGTGAGTAAGTGTTAATTAAATATAATTAATCACAGTCTCTGTGGGAATGAACTAGAAATCATTCTATATTACTTGTGAACGCGTATACTTGCATGAATTATTAGCGCATGCTTTGTGCTTAACAAGTTTTTGGCTAAGTTGAGTTTTGTTTATTTTAACGAGGTTACGATTATGATTCGAGTTTCGTTTATGTCTTAAATCATTATACCACCATCAACAATCATCAAATCATCATCTCAAAACTAACTCCTCTCAATAACATCATGTTTTTGAGGCAACAATCATCAACCTTAAAACTAATTAACTAAACATCAAGATAATATCAAATCAATCATCAAAACCATACTTATATCGAAGATCCTTAGTTTTCTTGAAACTTAAAACTTAAATAAAGTTTGGATGAATGTTTATACCTTCCTTGAAGCTTGTTAATACTTAATAAAGTCCTAAGATCCTCGATGAAGCCTTGGTCTAGCTTTAGGAGCCTTACACTTCCATGAAAAATCAACAAAACAATTTAGTGATTTTCGGAGTTACTATTCACCCTCAACTTCAAATATTTTTATAAAATTGAAAACTTCATGGATGGGATTGAAATTTGGTGCATGACTTACCCATGATATGGAAGAGGTTTGGTAAAAATTTGGTGATTTGTGAATGAGTAGACATGAGATATGAATTTTTCTTTCCATGGTGTTCTTGAAATCAGTATTGTGTTTCGAAGAGAGAGAGAGAGAGAGAGAGAGTTTTGTGCTTTCTTGAATGCTTCTCTTGGAAAATTTTGAAGATATGATTTAGTATATAACCTAATACTAGTATATCTTTGCATATCTTAGCTAGCTTATTAGGTTTATAAGCTAATCTATCTAGTTTAGATTCTAGGTTTACTATTCTAGCCTTTAGGTCATCATGCTATCTAGTTTAGGTTACTATTTAATAATTTAACCATGGTTAGTTTCTTACCATGGTTAGTTATTTTAGTTAGCTTGATTCGATACATTTATTTATTCATTTACGCGTTTGCTTGGTCGCTTATTTGTTTTCGTAATAATTTCTCGTAAATGGTTCGCGGTGTAAATCCTTTCGTATACATTCTTTATGTTTTGAAGTATCGTTCTTGGATATAAATCCTTAGGATTTTAAATTTGTAATTATATTGTGATTCCTGTAATTCTTGACAGTTCATAGATATAGTCGTTTTTCAAAATTCCTTTTCTTCGAAAACTAATAGCATTTAACTACACTCATTTGGTACGTATAATCACAATATCAACTCGGAATCTTAAATTAAAAACTCATATATGATGTGGTCGCAAAAGTTTTTATTAAACCGCAAGGTTACTATTCATAAAGGTCTTTTACCGATGTCAAAAATTTGGGTTCTTACAGAAGTGGTTGGTTTCCTAGTAGCTACTGGTATAGAAGAAGGGGTCTCAGCACTGGAAGGGCCCTGTTGGTGTTCCTGTGTTTGTACTTCCACAGGTTCAGGGATCAGTGTTGTACTAGATTGTGCATTTGACCACATGTCAGGCATGGGGTAAGGGTGAGTCTTAAACCTCTCAATCATGAATGGAGTGATTTTGAGACTTACAGTTACCTTGTTCTTTGTAAATAGTGATCCAAATAGAATTTTGGACAATTGCTTACAATTGCCTATTAATGATCTATCTACACCATCTATCATATGTATGTCATTTACTTTATAGTTTAAAGCAGATATAATGAATCTAGGAAGAAATATTTCCTTACCTCTTGATGCTAATGGCATTGTTAGCCTGGTGTTCAATTCCTCCAGGATGTAGTGTCCTACATTGATCTGTTTGTTGTGAGCCATTGAGTAGACCAACTTCTGGACAACACTAGAAATGTTGTCAAACCCTGACTTTTGGCAGGTGAAAGCTCTTATTACTGAATCAAAGAGAAAAGATCATTCCCTCCTTATGTTCTTTTTGTCCATGCTTGCAAGATTAATCTTTTCAGAATAATTGATGAAGTCTATGAATTCGTAAAGCTCATCCTGAGTTGGAGCCTCCACCAGCTTGTCGGTAGGTATGCCTAAAGCCATGTTGACATCATTCACAGAGATCTCCACCTGTTGGCCCTTGATTGTATAATCTATCACAATTGTTACAGCCTGATTCTCATGCACCACTGTTCTTGTCACTGTTGCAGTCCATAAATCCCTTAACACATCAAGTAGAGTACATGATTAGCAGTAAGAGCCCCCACAAAATATGTTTCAGACAGAAACTTCACAATGCTTTTGAAAGCTTCAAGAGCTTGATTTGCATCCAGAAATACAAGAAAGTTGGTTTCTTTTGGGATAAAGGGTACAATAGTGTTTGAGGCCATTGAGAAGAGTATGAAGTTTAGTGGGTAAGAAAAATTTAAGAGAAAGGGTCCGAAATGAGAGAGAAATCGGTTTAGATTTGAAAATTCTAGGTCACTTAGAGTTCTCGAAGGCTTAAGTATGTGTATGTCGAGATGTCTGAGTATTTATAGTAAAAGCAAATGACTTATCGAGAACTCAAAAATAAAAGTTTGGAATTTGCTTATCGAGAAGTCATTTTGAAAAGAGATTTACATATCGAGAAGTCATTTTAATTTACCTTTTTAGAGAACTAAAACTGACTTGTCGAGATGTCAAATAAATGCTCAGTTTATCATAAATGGACTGATTTATTTCTAATTTTTATTTGAATAAATCAAAATAAAATCAGAATAATTTTGTCAAAAGTATTTTACCAAGATAATTTATTAAATTAAATTATCTCAGTTCTGAGTTATTTATAAGGCTAACAATATAGTTGTAGAGAACTCTGTGAGTTAACACTTATAGAGAACTCTACAATGACTTATCGAGAACTCAGTTCTCTATATACTTTTGATCACTTTGATTCTGCCTTGTGCTAATTTTACATATTGAGAATGCAAATCAACATTTAGACAGTTTTCTTAGAATTGAGAAATTCCAATCTTAATGAAAATAAAATGAAAAATAAATATGCAGAGAAATCTGAAATATTTATAGTTCATATTTCAGTTAATTTCCAATTAATCAAATGAATTTTGATTTATTAGAAATTAATCTGTTGCAAAACATTAGCCAAGTTCTTGCCTTAGGATGAAGAATTTAACATACCAATTTCACCTACAAGTCTAGTGAAAGTTGCTTCATCCAAAGGTTTAGTAAAAATGTCAGCTAATTGTTTTTCTGTTGGAATAAAAATGAGCTCAATAATACCATTTATAGTTGTTCTCTAATATAATGGTACCTTACATCAATGTGCTTTGTTCTAGAATGATTCACTGGATTAGCCACAATAGATATAACACTAGTATTATCACACATAATTGGAATTTTATGTAACACTAGGTCATAATCCATTAGCTGATTTTTAATCCAAAGCACTTAAGTACAACAACTTCCTGCAGATATGTATTCAGCCTCTGCTGTAGAAGTTGACACGGATTTTTTGCTTCTTTCTATACCAGGATACAAGTCTTTGTCCACAAAATTGACAGCTTCTAGTAATGCTCTTTTTGTCAACCCTGCATCCAGCAAAATCTGCATTAGTATATCCAACAGCTTCAAAACCAGTTCCCTTGGGATACCATAATCCCAAGTTTGGAGTTCCCTTTAAGTATCTGAAAATCCTCTTCACGTCCATCAAATGTGGTTTTTTTGGATTGGCTTGAAATCTTGCACACAGACATGTTGCAAACATGATATCTGGTCTAATTGCAGTTAAGTATAGCAAAGATCCAATCAGTCCTCTATAGCTAGAAATATCTACACTTTTGCCCTTTTTATCTTCATCCAACTTTGTAGCAGTAGACATAGGTGTAGATGCAGGTGAACAATCAACCATACCAAATTTTTCAATAAATCCTTGACATACTTAGTTTGGCTGGTGAAGATTTCATCATTTCTTTGACTGACTTGAAGTCCAAGAAAGTTACATAATTCCCCCATCATAATCATTTCATATTCACTCTGCATAAGCTTAGAGAATCATTGGCAAAAAATTTCATTTGTAGAACCAAAGATAATATCATCCACATAGATATGAACTAGGAGCATATCATCACCATACTTTTTGTAGAAGAGAGTCTTTTTCAATAGTTCCTCTCGTGAATCCATGCTTAATCAAAAAATTTGACAGTGTGTCATACATAGATCTAGGTGCTTGTTTAAGTCCATAGAGAGCCTTGAGTAACTTGTATACAAAATTTGGAAATTCTGGATCTTCAAAGCCAGGTGGCTATTACACATAAACCTCTTCTTACAATTCACCATTAAGGAATGCACTCTTCACATCCATTTGATATACCTTAAAATTTGAATGTGCGGCAAATGCAAGAAAGATCCTTATTGCTTAAAGTCTTGTAACTGGAGAAAAAGTTTCATCATAATCAATTCCTTCCTCCTGTGAGTAGCCTTTTGCAACCAACCTTGCTTTGTTTCTGTTGACAATTCTATTTTCATCCATCTTGTTCCTGAACACCCATTTTGTTCCAATAATACTTTTGTTCTTTGGTGCATGAACCAATTTCCAAACTTTGTTTCTTTCAAACTGATTTAGCTCTTCTTGCATAGAAGATATCCAATCAGGATCAAGAAGGGCTTCCTCAGTTTTTTGGCTCAACTTGTGACAGAAAACATGCATGAAGACATTCATTTGCAGTTGCACTCGTAGTCCTCACTCCAGTATTGTGATCACCAATAATTACATCTACATTGTGACTCATATCCCATTTCCTTGTGTGAGTTTGTTGACCTGTGTTTTCTGCTTCTTCTTCATCATTGGCATGGCTTTCAGAATTTTCTCCTCTTTCTCCCCCTGAGTTTGTACTATCAAATTCAGGTGTTTGAGATGAGCTTCCATTCTCATGATTCACTTGTTTAGTAGACTTTTCATCAACTCTGTGATTTGTGTTGACTTCGGCTTCATCATCAAAATCACTATCAATGTTGAGATTTTCAAACTTTAGAGCTTCAGCTTCATTTTCATCAAGGCATTCCAAGCCTGGGCACTTATCATCATCAAAAGTAACATCTGCGCTTTCCATAATTTTCTTCTGTTCAATCACATAGACTTTGAATGCAGTTCTCTCCAATGAATATCCCAGAAAAATTGCCTCAAAAACCTTAGAGTCAAATTTTCCCACATATTCAGAGTTGTCCTTCAAAATATAGCACTTTCTCCCAAACACATAAAGATGCTTCACAATAGGCTTACTTTTAGACAAGATTGAGTAGGGTGATTTGCCAAGATTCTTGTTAATGAGATATCTGTTTTGAGTATAGCATGCAGTGTTCACAGCTTCTTCCCAAAATCTTGTTGGCAACTTTGTATCTTATAGCATTGTTCTAGCAGCCTCTAATGGTGTTCTATTCTTTCTCTCAACTACCCCATTTTTCTAAGGTGTTCTAGCAGCTGATAATTCTTGAACAATGCCCTTATCTTTGCAGAATTCAGTTAAGGTTGCATTCCTGAATTCTGTTCCATTGTCACTCCTCAATCTTTTCACACAATTCTAATCTTCAGCCTGCTTCTCAATCTTCTTGATGTGCTCAATTATGATGTGTGGAGTCTCATCTTTGGAGTGCATAAATTCTACCCATGTGTATCTTAAGTAGTCATCCACCATCACAAGTGCATATCTCTTTCTTGAAATTGACAGGACATTAACTGGTCCAAATAAGTCCATGTGAATAAGTTGTAAAGATTCACTTATAGAATTCATAATCTTAGTCTTGTGACTTGATCTTTTCATTTTTCCTTTTTGACAAGAATCACATAATTCATCTTGAGCAAACTCCATATTAGGCATGTCTCTCACTTATTCTTTTTTGACTAGAGTATTGATTGCCTTGAAATTCAAGTGAGACAACTTCTTATGCCATAGCTTACTTTGCTCTACAGATGCCTTGGTGTAGAAGTAACAAATTCCATCCTCATTTGCTAAGTCCAAGTCCGTAACAAATAATCTTCCTTTCCTTACTCCTTTTAGAGAAACTTCACCAGTCTTTTTGCTGATAAAATTGCATTCTTCTTTGTCAAATGAGACTTTGAATCCTTTGTCTGCAAATTGACTAACACTAATGAGATTCACTTCAAGGCCAGCTACCAGTGCTACATCTTTAATGACAATATTTCCAGAAATCAATTTTCCATATCCCATTGTGAAACCTTTGCTATTATCTCCAAAAATCACTAATGGGCCAGCCTTCTCCTCAAACTGTGATAGCAGGGCCATATCACCTGTCATATGTCTTGAGCATCCACTGTCTATGATCCATATGATTTTCTTTCATTTTCCCCGTACACAATAAGTTTAGGTGTGTTTAGAAACCCAAGTAGTGTTGGGTACTATTCTCTTGTTAACAAATTTGATAGAGGTAGAGTTTGATGATTCAGAAGAAATAGAATTCATTGAATGATGTGCATTGTCCTTTTTGGCTGAAGACTCGATATTGATTTCCTTAAGATCAACTCTCAGCTTGTGGCAACTTGTCATTACTTTCATGTTGCAAGGTATGCAGTCAAACTTGTCAAAGAATGAGTAGGGATCTTCAGTTTTTACTTCATTGTACTTGCATGCTCCCACTCCTGGCTTACTAATAACCTTTTTGCAAAGATGAGTTAGATGATTCACAGAACCACATTTTTTACATTGTTTTCTTGGAGCATCTGTAACATAAGCAAAATTATTGCATTTGTTTATCCCAATTTTCCTATTTCTATTCTTCTTCTTCTTTCTTGCATCTTCAGTTTTTACTTCCTTGACAAGTGTCTTGGAATCTTGGTTGACTACGGGCTTCTTTTCATCTTTGGAAGTTGGAGTTGTTTCTACATTTTTCTTCTCATTGTCTTTATCAACAATTTCTTGATTTATGATCAAATCTTCTTCACTGAAATCTACTTTACATGCTTTGAACATTGGTGAACCAACCTTTCTCAGCATAGCCGGGATATCTTCATTTTCAGTTGCTTTTCCTTTACCACCTACTGCTTTCTTGTTGCTATTCAAAGCATCATAATCAAGACAAATAGCTATGTTAGCACATGTCTTGTTATTCTCATGGTACTGACCAATCAACTCAGATGCATTCTTGAATGATTTCAGTTTTACCTCATTCTATTCAATCTTCTCTCTTAACACAGCTTCAATCTCATTGGCACGCTTCAACTTGTTTTTCAGATATTCATTTTCTTGCTTGACTGACTCAAGCTCCACAAGCAGCAGATCCATCTTTTGCTCCTCATTCTCAAGCTCCTCATCAGCTTTTGTTAGCCTACTAACTTTCTCAGTGGCCGCTACCAAGCTAGTGTGTATATGAAACATTTCCACACTCATCTTTTCTATAGTCTCCTTATATTGACTAACATTTAAATCAATAGTGGTTAGAGTTGGTACCTTTGATTTTGAAGTGGATGCTTCTCCATGCTCAAAAGCCATAAGTGCATAGTTTCCAACCTCTTCATCCTCATCATCAACATCAGTATCATCCCAACTCTTTCCTTCTATAATATAAGGTTTTCCAGACTGGTTCTTCAAGAGAGCTTCATACTTTGCTTCTAGTTCCAAGTAAGCTTTATCCTTCTTCACCTTTTTGGGCTTTCTGCATTCAGTAGCAAAGTGACCCAACTCATCACAGTTGAAGCACCTTATCTTTGATATGTCCATAGATCATATTTTGTAGCCACCTTTGCTTGCTGAATTGTACTGAGCTTTTGGTTTCCAATTATTGTTGTTGGAAGATTGTCCCTTGCTCTTGAAAAACCTTGGCTTCTTGACTCTTATGTTGAAAAATTTTCTAGCTAGGTAGCCCATGGATTGATCCATTTCATCTAGCTCATCCAGGGTGTAATATTCATCTTCCTCCAGCTCCAATACAACTTGCTTCTGAGGCCCTTTGTGCTTTTGTTCCATAGCTTGAATGAATGGAACTTGATCATCTTGCTCATCTTCACTTTCTTCTCTGTCATTCACAATTAAAGCACTTAAACCATCAACAATATGACCATGATGTGCTTTCAATGACTTTCTTTGCAGCATTCCAAGTTCATAAGTTTTCAAGATTCCATATAGTACTTCCAAAGTCATTCTGCTTAAATATCTTCATTCTCTAATAGCTGATATTTTATGTTCAATATGGTCAGGAAGATCTAGCAGGAACTTTAAATTAACCTCCCCAGCTTCATAATATTTATCATATAGCTGCAAGTCATTTATCAATTTATTGAACCTTTCAAAAACTTCATTAATTCCTTCTTTTGGTTTAGCCATAAATCCCTCATACTGAGAAACCAGAATCCTCCTTTGGTTTGACCTAACTTCCTCTGTTCCTTCACATAGGATCTCTATTTTCTCCCAGATCTGTTTGGCTGTGTCACAATTGACAATGTTATCGTACATTACATTGTCAAGTGACTCTATTAAGATCAGCTGCAACCCACTATCCAGAGAGACTTTTTCTTTTTCAGGTTCAGTATATTTTGAAGGATCTTTAGGAGCATAATATGCTGGAATGACCATGTCTCCATTAGTAGATTCCTCAACTCTTACCATGTGGGTGAAAGGCCCATTCTTGATGATCTGAATGTATAATGGATTGGCCATCCTGATGAACATCATCATTTTCTTCTTCCATAATGTGTAGTTAGATCTGTCAAAGGTAGGAATTTTGATACTTCTAAGCTTCTTTGTATTCATTCTTCCAATATCTTTAATTTGTTTGCTTTCAGATTTTGCTCTGATACCACTTGTTAGGTAATGAATACAACACATGGGGTGAATGTGTTTTTCTTGATTTTGAGCTTTTCTTGAATTATGTTTGATTAGTGAACAAAGTAATCTGCTTTGTAGTGAATTGTGTTAACACAAAATTAATGAAATAAAAATAGTGAACACAAATCTTCAGAACTCACTTAATTTTATATTAAAATCAATAATGTCTTGCTAAAAAATTCCTGGGTTCTTTTTTGATAAGGAACTCAGCTTCTTCCTTGAGAGAGTACAAGAATTTTAGATCTATTTGTTGCAACTAAAACAAAGCATCCATTGTTTACTTTATAGAACAGTAAACAGAGGTTTTACACAGCATGCAATAGCATGTACTAAACCCTACTTTAAGTTAACTAAAACTTTCTATTTTTGGCTTAATGTATCTTTGCAAATCATGCATATCTCTGACTTTGCTTTGTCATTTAATCTTGGCCTTTGATCTTGTACCCTTCAAGCTACTTTTTGTAGACTTTTCAATCAGTGATTGATTTGTTTGTTGATTGATAATCTTGGATATTTAACTGATCTGCATTCTATACTTGAGTTTTATATCGAGATCTCCAGTTTGTTATTTAGAGAACTCAAGATCTTGATAGGTATAATGACTTATTGAGATCTCTTATTTCTCTATAGTTGTTTTGACTTATTGAAGTCTCTGAGTTCTCTATAAGAGAATTAGGCTTGTCGAGGTCTTCAAATTTCTGCATGCAGAATTGAATTGTCGATATCTTAGAGATCTCTATATAAATTTTGACTTGTAGATATTTCTGAGATCTCTAGTGATACTTTGACTTGTCGATATCTCTAATCTTCATGTCTTCATTTTGGCTTGTCGATATCTCTGAGTTCTGTAGTGCAGAAATGACTTGTCGATATCTCATAGATCTCTAGTGATATTTTGACTTACCGATATCTCTGAGATCTCTAATGATAATTTGACTTATCAATATCTCCAATCTTTACATCTTCATTTGGCTTATCGATATCTCTGAGACTTCTATATAAGCTTTTCTTGACTTCTTGATAAGTCATTCTGGAGTTCTTGAGTGACTTCTCTATATGACTTGATTCGTGACTTGTAGATTTCTTGACTTAAAATGTTTTTCTCAAAACAGATTTATTCAACTCCAAACTTCTTCACAATATCTCCGAGGCATGATCTTCTTCCAGAGTTTATTCTTAGGCTTGAGACTGTGTACAGAAAAATACTACAGTCTAATCTATTGATAATTTTACAGACTCAAGTAATACAATACAAAGTGCAACTTAGATTATCATAGAACTTACTTAGAGCTGTCAATTTGACTTAGTCTTGTTATAGTACAGGCATGTCTTGCACAACATAACCCAGAACCATCCACCATGCTCAATTAACACATAAGAACATGTTAGAACACATAATCTAATCTTAACATATCATACCCATCATGATCTAATCATAAAAACCAAATATAGCAAAAATCAAAAAATTTGAAATTAAATTTGCTAAAATTAAATCACAAATTACAAGGTCTAAACGGCGTCAAACGCCTTACAAACGCTCGATTCCCTATCGAATAGGGTATTCGTTTGCGAAAATCGGATACCAGACCCGGATTTCAAAGAATCTACAACATTTGATTCAGAATCCGTATCTAATACGATTCTCATTATAAGAACAAACATAAATCATGTATATATCAGTATATATACAGATTATATAATCATCATATGATTATACAACTCACATAAATATCATATATTCAAAATATGTATATACATGTATATATAAACATAACCGCATGTAAAATATACAAAATCACATACATAATAGTCATGGAAAATCGTATACATGTTATCATCATAAAATTAGTAAACAAATAAATAAATTAAACACTTTTCGCAAGTAGCTCTGATGTCATTGAAGGGTTTCGAGCACATAAAACACAACGAAAATGATGTAAAATTACATTAAAACCAGAATAAAATCAAAACCCGCCACATGATCCATGCGAAAAATATATATTTAATTCGTAGATCCGATTGCTTATTTAATAAGCTTTATAAATTGGTTGACTAATGGAGATCCAAAGCTTGTTCAATCACCACGCATCCCGCTCTCGCGATCTATGCTCTTTCGGTATCCACATGAATGCTTGGACGCAAGGATTGGATGTGTACTAGCACAAAGTCATTTATTCTTGCTCTCTCCATCTTCTCTCTTGGTGGATAGGGTTCAGTAAAAGTCTTACATCCAAAATAAGCCTCACAAGAGATACTATATAGAGGGTAGAAAAACGAATTATAACTCTTAACTAATTAAGAGTTATTATTAATTCGAAATTCCTATTTGTATTATAATTAAGTCTCACTTAATTATTTAACAAATAAATTTCATAATTAATATTAGTAAATTCGAATATCATTATTTATCTAATTAATTAAGTCAAACTTAATTAATATTATAAATAATTCAAATTACTTTAATTTAATTTAAATCCAGTTTAAATTAAATAATCCTTCAAGCATTCTTTGTGTGTGACCCTATAGGTTATTATTGCGTTGGCAACGAATTTTAAATCTAATTTACAATCGTAAACAATGAGCGGCATCTAGTAATACATCATTACTAACCAAGTAATAATAATTAAATCGGTGATCGATTAAACCTTTCGTGAATAATGTATAATGTAATATAATCCCTTTAACCACATATTATAGATTAAACTAGAGGAATGTAATATGTCATCCTCATCATAGTTTAATCTAGGTTCTCTTGATCAATGAGTAGACTATCACATCAAATCAACATTTGAGCGCGACCATGTATTTCATAGTCTAACTCACACAACATGCCAATAATATCACTCCTAAAATTAGGAGGGTTAAATCCTCTTTAGATCATTTATATTTCTCATATGATTCATAATATACGCGGAATACACTTTTATCATTACCCCGTCAAAGGTAACTTTTAATGTAATCAAAGTACATTAATTCTCATATAAAAATATAATGATTTGAAGTCTAAGAACCATTACATCATTATCACAGTGAGAATTACTTATGACACAACAGACATGTAGAATCTCATATTGGGTTTGTCCAGCACCATGTACATTTACATCTGCTTGTGTTTTTGACTTTAGTATCCCTATACCTATGATCAATGAGATGTGATCATCAGTCAATAAACACACCAGTCTTGATACATTATTATTGTCCCTTAATAATAATACTCGACTAAGGACCTTTAGGAATATTGATATTATTCTCATAATCTCATTTCTAAGTCACGTACTTAGAGATATAGAATTCATATCATATTCCAAGGACATTTATTAATCTAACATTTATATTGCAGTAAATTAAGACATAATAAATTATAAATGGAATAATCGATAGAACATAAACCTTAATAATCCAAATGTCTTAAACTAAAATATTATAGTGTTGTCTCTAGGGTACAAACACTAACACCTAGTACATGAATGATTACGTTCGTACTAACTCGTTTGTGGTATTCATGTACTTGATCAAGAACTTTCAAGTCAAATTAGACATAATTAAATATAATATCAATTATGTTTTAAGGTTTATTTTTCATCCATATCATCTCGAGTTTTATTCAATTTTTTTAAAATTTCTAATTGGGCCAAATTTTCAAGAAACAAGGAGGTTTGTTTAAGGCCTGCGAGGCAGGCCGAATCAGATGGGCTTTTTTTCTGATTGAGTATTCCGGATCAGATCAGATCTAATTTTATATTTTAGGTTTTTTAAACATCTATGCCCAGGAGCAACTCCTAAATTAAAATCTAACTCGGTTGACAAGTCAGTACTGCTTGTGCTGGAGAAAATTTAGTATTGGTGACGGGTTGAGACTTGAGGCCTTGAGGGGTGAGAGCTGTCATGCTTAGCCAAAATGATTAATGAATTAACCGTCATGCGATGTGCCAATACTTAAGGGATAATGTTACACGTAAAGAAGGCTTTTTAGTTAGACTAGTTTGATGCTTTTATTGGACTTGTTGCCCAGTGAAGATATAATTGTTTAAGGGGGGTTGGATAGAATTGTATCAAATGTTTCGAACAAGTAATAAAATATAACATCTTTTTATTTTTTTTATAAAATTTGTTACAAAATCCTCTCAAGAAATACTGATGTTCTTGAGAGCTACTAGGTCGAATGATACTCGAGATCGATACACTAAGTGATGACCTAAACTGTGTTTATATACTACACAGCTACAACAAATCAATCTAAGATATGCATTATCAAAAGCTAACTGAAACTGATACATATCTTCAACTGAATAGATAAAGTCCTATAACTAAGACGTAAAAGATATATGCTCCATATTACAAGTAACAGAACAAATCCTTAAAGCAGACTGTCTTCAAATACTGATGACATCCAAATGCTGATGACATGCCAAATCCTGATGACACATCAGTTCTTGATGACACCCGAACAACCAGATCCTGAGCTTCTTCTGATCATTGAGAATTCAATATGTAACAATCTCCCCCAATTTATGCTTAATGTAATGAAGCATAAATTCCATTCTGAATGATGCCAAAACCAATCTACAAAATGTACAAGGAGTAAAGCTTACTTCAGTATCTTCAGATAACTGATAGTTGTTCCAAGAAAGTTTCCCAATCTTTCTTCCTCCTTGTCTCGTAGGACTTGAATAAGCTTTTTCTTCAACTCTCTCTTTTCTTCAGTGTCTTCTCCAAACCTGATAGATGGCTGATCTCAACTTAGAAATTGAGCTTTTGCTTATCTCAAGATCACCAATCAATATGAAGCTTAAACTGACATCTTCATGATCAGGACTGAAGGATAACTGAGGACTGTTGAGAGTAGTACTGCAGCTCCCTTTTTCATCTGCATTTCTTGACCAGTATAAGTTCTGTACTCAGGAACATAATCACCATTATATTTATCATCTTTTGTCATGACTCTTCTTCTGATGACTTCAAGTATGTGACACTGTTCTCAACTCTAAGAAGATAGTGAATGTATTTCAATTTTGTCACAGTCTTCATTAAAAGTTGCTGCAATGTAAAGCTTTTTACTTTACCATCCCTGAAAAAGTACAGAATTTCTTCTCTAATATCATTATCATTTATCTTTCTATGAACAATCTTCACAGCTTCAACTTTCTCAAGATCTGGAGGAGAAATTCTTTCACCGAGATTTTATGTCAGAGTATTTGTATCCAGCAGATCAGAACTTAAAATCTCCATATTAGAATGACCAATGCCTCCTCTGGTTCGAGATTTGATAAGTTTCAGTTTTTCATTGTATTCCACCCAAGAAGGTTTCTTGATGGATTTATCAACATCTTCCTGTTCTGAAATAGAATCTCTTAACCCAGCTGACACAAATTCAACATACTTGAACCCTTTAGGATAATCGAATATATGAATATCATTCCATCTTATATCCTTCTTGCTGAGAGGAGCATAGTTTGAAGACAAATCATGAGTCTTCCCTTTTGCTTTATGCCATAGCTCCCTCTTTGATTTTAAAACTTTCTGCAAATATTCTTTACATGCTTGATCAGCTTCCCTTCTATCAATCTTCTCTTTTTCATCAACCTCTGAAATATGAGGAGTGATTACTGGAGAAGGTGCTGACTCATTTAATGCTTTGATCACTTTTTCATCAGAGTTAAAATCAGTTATTAGGTTCACAACATTAGGATCTGCTTTTACCTCAGGATTTGTGTCTGCATTAGGAGTTACATTCTAATTTGTTCTATCAGCTTGATCAATGTCAGTGGCTGATCTTTTCTTCCTTGGTATAATCAACTCTTCTGGATTCGGAACTTCTTTATCTTCTTCATTTCCTTTTATAGGAACGTAACATTCTCTGGATAGAAAATTCAGAAAAGTAGAGTTGAATGCAGTCACTTGACTTGATTTAGAAGTTCTTTCACCTCTTCTTCTTCCTCTTCCTCTTGCTCTTACAGATCTAACACCTCTTTTTCCTCTTCCCTTAGAAGTGTTAGCTTCAGCTTCAATTTGGCCAAAAGCTCCTTTTGTTGCATAACCGCTTCTTCAGGTGTTAAATCAGGAAATTCTTCAGTTATATACCCAAGAGCACTCCTAGCATTCTTTTGCTCAAACCTCTTGTCTTTGTAGTACAAGACAATCTCTTCACCTATTTCCTTATGCCTTTAAGGAAAGAACAACCCTTTAGCATCTGCTAAATTAGAGATTGTAACATCATCATCCTCAGGAGCGCCAACAGTAGTCTTGTGCTTGGCTTTATAAGCACCAGTAGACTTCCTTTGTCCTGAAGGATCATTTTTCTTGGAATGTTGAGTTTGTTGAGCAGTAGAAGCAATTTGAACATCTGTAACTAGATTATTCTTATCACCATCATCATGAATATCTTTATATTTTGTCTGGATAGAATCTGGTGTACATTTTGTAGCAACTATCTTCTCCCCCTTTTTGGCATCAGTATTTGAAAGAAGAGAAAACAGAGCATCCAGTTTATCACCTATAGAAGAAACCTTATCTTTAAATGAGGAAAGTCTAGAGGCCATGCTGTCTTAAGATTTAACAACATCTATGATGGTATTTTTCACACTTTTGATTTCAGCTGAGTTAGGTGTGTGAAGCAAAAATCCTTCAATTTTCTCCTTGACACCAGCATGAGACTTCTTCATTTCATCAAGATCAGAGTGAATTCCTTTAACAGAAATAGTGGTGTCCTTAAGATGCAACTTCATATCAGGAGTTTGAATTTCATCATAGGCACGATGAATATATTGCAGGCCAATCGCAGACGAGATAGAAGAATTTACAAGTCTCCAATTATAATCCCACTCTGTCTGTCTAAAGTGTTCAGCATCAGCATTGTATTAAGAGGGATTTTCATTGAAGTGTGAAGAAGAACCAACATTGGACTTCTTAGATGCATCAATTGCAGACTTAAGCTGAGCTGAATCAGAATCATCTTCATCACTATCATTATCAGAATCAAACAAGCCATCAGAAGAATTTGCAGAATCAGGCAGAATTGCCTTGCCTTTATCCAGATTCTTTCCAAGAGATGCCTGTGGCTGATGAGATCCTGAAACAGAAACAAGGTAACACCTAAATCTCTCTGTTCTTTTTGTTAGGTCACACACACTGTAGAAGGGGGTTGAATACAGTGTATACTACAATCAAATCGAATTAAGAACACAAGTATGAAATACAGAATAATCTTATTAATAAAACAGTATTACAATGGAACCGTTCTCTCTCAGTGATGAACAAATATTACGAGAGCTGCTAGGGTTACAATAAATAATATTCTCGATTATGATAACACTTATAGTGTAAACCCTATGTTGTGTTTATATAGACACACAGTTATAAGATATTCTTCTAATTGATATCGAATATAAGTTTGCATCCTAAATTATAACAATTAGTTATCTTTTTCTCCAAGTCTTCTATTCTTCATAGAATTCTTCTCCATGCATATCTCTTCTTGTGTTTGTCTTAATCTTCTTTCCTTCAATCAACCATCTTCCTTATCCGAATGTCTTCTTAAGTCCTGATATTATCTCCTGATAAATATCTTCTGATATCTTAAGTTCTGATAACTTAAGTTCTGATATCTTAAGTTCTGACTTCAGTATAAGTGCTGATTTCCAGTTAAGTACTGATTTGTCCTGTTAGTCAAGATCTGAAAAACTAAACACAAATCATTATTAAACATGACATCACAAATATATCTAACAATCTCCCCCAACTTGTAAATTAGCATAATATACAAGTTCAATAGATATTTGATGATGTCAAAAACAATAAGTACAAATGCATATAAGAATTTGGCTAGATAACTACAACTCACAGTCCTTGTAGCTTTTACCATCATTAAAGTCTGATATCAGCTTTAGCCTGTATATCATTCAAAATTTATCAGCTCTAGTTCTTGACTTGGCTTCAGTGTGTGATCTCTCTAATGTCGGGAGTTGTTCTAAGATAGTTCTTTAACAAACTCCTCTCAGCATATTCAAGTTCATTCTGCATCCTCCTTTTTGCATCTTTAAGTTCAACTGTACCTTCTACTGTCTGAAAGATAGCATCCCTGAGATCATTTATTTTTTCTTTCCTTATCTCCTGATCCAGTCTGATGACATAGGCTTTATCAGACTCTAGATTGAATTCAAGTCCCTTAATACCAAGAAATGTAGTGATTTTGGCGGTATTAGACTTCATCTCAACTATATCACCATTGTGAGCTCTGTACTTAGGATAGTATGGTCTATCAGACTTTACAGGGTAAAGTTTCTTCTGCCTTTGAATATCAGGTTTTAAGTAACTAGCAGCACCATCTGTTGATCTATTTTTCACTTGAAGTAGAAATAGCACATGTTGCAATTCTTCATGAAAGAGATATGTCCTAAGTCCAATCATGTATGAGGATTTAGGAATAACTTTTATGTAATCTGTTTTGATTTCATTGATATTAATAAAAGACTTGTTTTGTTTTTATTGCGAGCTCTATCTATTTAAATGTTTAAATAAGATATACCACAATTTAGAGTAAAGCTTTTTATGGATTGTGATGAGATCATAATAATGAGACCTAAAAGATGATAACTCTAAACTTAAATAGTTCCTGGTCGTAGGATTACTAACTGGTAATTAATAATCCGCAAAGATCGGTACATACTATGCTTGCTTCATTATGAAGGATGTCTGTTCTTATAGACATTTGTGTGGTGACACTATAGCTAGTATGTAGGTGCTTATTATAGAATAAGTTCACTGAACATGACTCACACAACTGAACAACTGATGGAGTTCACTCACTTGTCAACAGTTGTTCACATAGTGATAGTTGTACAAGTATCCTTAGACTTGAGGTCATCATAGTCATCTTGTGTACACTGAACTATGCTTTGGTTTAGTTCTTAGTCTCCAGAGACAATTATAAGGGCTCTACTGGGTATAGGAATTTGTATAAGAAGATAGTGTATGATCAATAAAGGATCTACCCCTTCCAGTGAAGGAAGAGAATGTTCAATGCTGATCCATTTATGCTAGTTCTGGAATCTCTGGCCAGAGTGAATGAAATTAGAAAGGAGTTTCTAATTTACATTAAATAGAACTAAGCATAGTGAATGGGAAAGCAAGTGATTAAATAAGATAGGCTTGACACAAGTTCCATGCCTTGTATTTAATCGTGACATTGCAGGATAGAAGGAATTAATTGTACGGTAACTACTCACTGAATAGGTTCTTGGTATTCTAAGCAGTGAATTCGTATTATCCGGATAGTCGCGATATGCTGAGAAGTATCCCTCACGATGTAGAATAAATATGATTAATTAATTAATCATATTTAATGAATTAGAGAATTTATATAAATAATGATAAAATAGTTTTATTATTATTTATTTCTACTACTGGCTTAATATTGAACCTACAGGGTCACACCATAAAAGAAAATGATTTAATGGTGGAGGAATTAATTAATAATGGCTGATAATTATTTATTTATGAAATAAATAATTAATTGGCAAATTTAATAATTGATTAAATGAGATTTAATTGATTATAAATTAATTAAGAAAAAGTTCTTAATATTATTAATTAAGAATTTAATTTTTGGAAATTAAATCAAGTGAGAGAATTATTTCTAAAGAGTTTAGAAAAAGGATTAATAATTAAAAGGTGTTTTAATTATTAGTGAGAATAATAAAGGGTTAATAATAATAATATTTTATGGGAAAATTTTCAGCTGAAATTTTTTCCTATAAATATACTATTATAAACCCTATTTTTGCCTCAACCAAAAAGATTTACTAAACCCTAATTCTCTCCATCTCCTCCTCCTTCATTACATCGTTTTCTTGGTGGATACCGGTGGAGTGCTTCACAATTGAGGAACAGCTGCTAAGGATTTCCGTTCATCGTTCTTGGATCGCTATTAAAGACCTCCATCTTTCCATTAACATAAAGTTTCTTAAGGTAAACATACTGAACTACGAATTAAATATTATATTTCGCATGGATCCTGCGGAGGGTTTCGGTTTTTTTTTAAGATTAAATTTACATTTTTGCTGTGTTTATGTGCTAAAAACCCTTCAATGGTATCAGAGCTACTTGCGAAAAAAATTTAATTCATTTATGTGTTTAACTGTTTTCGATATATGAGCATGTACGTGATTCGCCATGATTTGATGTTGATATAATATGCTTATATATGTATGGTTTTGAATATATGATATTCATGTGAGTTGTATAATCATAAGATGATTATGTAATCTGTATATATACTGATATATACATGATTTATGTTTGTTCTAATTATGAGAATCATATTAGATACGGATTCTGAATTGGCTGCTGCAGATTTGCTGAAATCTGGGTCTAGTGTCCGATTTACGCAAACGAATACCCTATTCCATAGGTAAACGAGCGTCTGAACAAAACTGATAGGTAAAGCTATCAACGACTCGTCTGTAAGGCGTTTAACGTCGTTTACTGCCCGTAAATAGTGATTCTTATTTTTCTGATTTGATTCTGATTTTTCTGATTTTTGTCATATTTTCTTTTTATGATTAGATCATGGATAATATGATATGTTAAGATCAGATTATGTGTTTTAACATGCTTTTATGTGTTGTATGAGCATGGTGGATGGTTATGGCCTTTCGACCTTAGTGTAATGGTTTTGGTTTTGGTTTTAAATACGACTTGCATGTCGTCAATCTTTGTAATCATAAATCTCGAATGTAACTCGAGTTATTCTTGTAAGTTCATTAGATTAGTTTTACTTTCAATCATGTAATGTAATTGAAGACTCAAGAAGGCTATCAAATGGAGTTGATACAAAGAAGAAGATTTATGTAATAAGTAGTTGTATTTATTTCCATCACCATATTAGATTGACCTTGATCTTTATCATGAGCTTGATAAAGATCACATAGGATGGGGCCATAACCAAACACATTTACTTTATTGCACTTTACATTTACTTGTTTATTTAATTATATATATGAGATATATGCCTATGTTTACCATGCGATGATAGATTTAGGTGAACTTAAATCAATGTAAGGCGTGCTCTAGAAAATCTAGAATAGGAATCATTTCTTGCCTTAACAATAAATATTATGAATACGATCATGAGATTCTTGTGTTTATGAAACACGTAATTGAATATGAATTTTCAATATTGAGAGAAAGGATGATTCTGTCAATAACAGATTTCTATCTGTAAGAAAGGGTTATTAAGTGACGCCTCTTGACAATGCTCCACCCGATCTGGGAATCATCTGATTATCGATTATTGATTTGAAATATTTAATTTAAAAGGAAGAATCTCTTTATAATATGATTTTGATTGTAACGTAATATAATCCCTCTAAAATTAAATAATATCAAGTAGTAATTGGCCAATGACATAAAGGGCTTGTGTCGGTCAGAGCCTTCCAACATGGTAGAAAGTGGTTATTATTTTTAGATCATTGTCGTTTCGTGCTACAGCCGAGGGCTTTGATTTCGAAATAAGAAATACTTGTCTATTACATAGAGATGTGTACATTGAATTAGAATCTAAAGGTCGGTACGTGCTACAGCCGTGGGCCGTTGGAGACTGATTCAATTGTACGAAATGTTGGGTTAGACTTGACTTATAATATTGAGTTTGTCGTGCCACAGTCGTGACTCAATTATTCAAGAGGCTAAACTTATATTAGGGAATAGCATAAGATGTAATTGACAAGAGTTGTCTGCCTATTGAACATCACATACGTTTCATGCCACAACCGAGGTTGTGTGATAAAATGTAGGATCCTTATTCCCACTAGCATTATGAATGCTTAATTTTCACTTAGGGGGTTGAAAAAATTAGATAAACTAGTGGGAGACACTTATGAATAAAAACCCGATTCATATAGTGTTTTGAAATGAAATTGAATATTTGCTAAGTGTTGTTATGTGTTTATCATTTACAGATTTACTATTTCGTCATGTCTTCTGCACTATCACTCCGGAGCATACTAGATGTTCACAAGTTGACTGGTCCTAATTTAGCTGTTTGTTTTCACTATAACAAGTTGGGGCACTGGAAGAGGAACTGCAAGGTTTACCTTACAGAATTGAAGAAGAAGAAGGGTAGTAAGACTACCGCTTCTGATTCAGGTATGTTCATGATCGAAGTTAATATGTCACTAAGTCAAATTTCTACTTGGGTATTAGATACCGCCAGTGGTTCTCATATTTGCAATTCGTTGCAAGGACTAAAGGGAAGTAGGACTCTTGAAAAAGATGAGGTGATTCTACATATGGGCAATCGAGCAAGGGTTGCGACCATATCTGTAGGATCATTTAGTTTACATATGCCTACGGGCAAGACTATTATTTTGAATAATTTTTATTACGTTCCCTCTATTGTGAAGAATATTTTTTCTATTTCCTATGTTGGATGTGGATGGTTTTTCATTTATTATTAAGAATAATGAATGTTCTATCCTTAGAGATAATGTTCTTTTTGGACGTGGCATTTTAAATAATGGTATGTATGTATGTGACATAGAACATGATTTACTTCAGATTGAACAAACTAATAAAAGAAAATGAGATGATAAAAATCTGACCTATTTATGGCACTGTAGGCTAGGTCATATTAGTGAAAATAGACTGCGGACATTGCATAAGGAAGGGTTACTTGACCCCTTTGATTTTGAATCATATCCTACATGCGAGTCTTGTCTATTGGGTAAAATGACCAAATCTCCATTTAGTGGAGATGGAGAGAGGGCTGCAGATTTGCTAGGATTGGTACACACAGATGTATGTGGACCAATGTCTACGCAAGCCATAGGTGGATTTTCGTACTTCATTACTTTCATAGATGATAGATCTAGATTCGGATATGTGCATTTGATGAAACACAAGTTTGAAGCCTTTGAAAATTTTAAAGAATATAAACATGAAGTGGAGAAACAAACCAAACATAGTATTATAACTCTTCGATTAGATCGAGGTGGTGAATACTTGAATGGAGAGTTTTTAGATTATCTCAAAAAAAATGGTATAGTCTCCCAGTGGACTCCTCCATATACTCCATAGTTAAATGGGGTATCTGAAAGGAGAAATCGAACTTTGTTAGACATGGTTCGGTCCATGATGAGCTATGCGAATCTTCCAGTATTCCTATGGGGTTATGTATTGGAAACCTCAGCATATTTACTGAATAAGGTGCCTTCCAAATCTGTTCATCAAGCTCCATATGAGATATGGAAAGAAAGGAAACCGAGTCTTAAACACATTAAGATTTGGGGATGTCCAGCTTATGTCAAGAAAGTTGACCCAGATAAGCTGGAATCTCGATCCGTAAAATTTAATTTTGTAGGATATCCAAAGAGACTTTGGGGTATTACTTTTACACCGATCATCGGGTGTTTGTCTCCAGACATGCTACCTTTTTGGAAAAGGAGTTTATCCTTGAAGGAAACAGTGGGAGCAAAATTGAACTTGATGAAGTTCAAGAAGCACAAACTACTACGGATCAAGTGGAAACACCTGTTCAGACGGAACAACCTTCTTGGAACAACCCATTCGTAGGACAGGGAGAGTGTCTCGCCAACCTGAGAGGTATTATGGCCTTGTCATTGAGAATGGCAATGAGTTGTCAATCATTGACGATGACGACCCTGTGACCTATAATGAGGCTATGAGTAGTGTTGACTCAGAGAAATGACATAGTGCCATGAAATCCAAAATGGAATCTATGTATACCAACCAAGTATGGACTCTGGTTGAGGCGCCTGAAGGTGTAAAGCCTATTGGGTGCAAGTGGGTATACAAAAGAAAGATTGGAGCAGATGGCCAGGTGGAGACCTATAAGGCCAGGCTCGTGGAAAAAGGATTCAAACAAAGGCAAGGAATTGACTTTGATGAAACTTTTTCACCTATAGCCCTGTTAAAATTAATTCGGATTTTGCTTGCGATTGCTGCTTACTACGACTATGAGATCTGGCAAATGGACGTGAAAACGGCCTTCCTCAATGGGGAACTTGAGGAGGAAGTGTATATGACACAGCCAAAGGGTTTTCTTTCCAAGGGAAATGAACACCTAGTGTGTAAGCTGCTGCGAACCATATATGGTTCAAGGCAAGCTTCTCGTAGATGGAACATCCGTTTTGATGAGACAATCAAAGAGTTTGGTTTTATCAAAAACATAGATGAACCATGTGTCTACAAGAAGGTTAGTGGAAGCGTGGTAACATTTCTTGTATTGTATGTGGATGACATACTTCTTATAGGAAATGATATACTGATGTTACAATCAGTCAAAGTATGGCTATCAAAGAACTTCATATTGAAGGACTTGGGAGAAGAATCCTACATTCTCGGTATGAAGATCTATAGAGATAGATCTAGAAGAATGATAGGTCTTACCCAGGGTACATACATCCAGAAAGTGCTTAAAAGGTTTAGCATGGAAAACTCCAAAAGAGGCCTCATACCGATGAGCCATAGAGTGTCCCTTTCCGAAAAAAAATGTCTCCTAAGACACCTGAGGAAAGAGAGCGTATGAGTAAGATTCCTTATGCTTAAGCAATAGGATCTATCATGTATGCGATGTTGTGTACAAGGCCTGATGTTGCTTATTCAATTAGTGTGACAAGCAGATATCAGTCCAATCCAGGTGAAGACCACTGGAAAGCAGTGAAAAACATCCTTAAGTACTTGCGAAGGACTCAGGACATTTTTCTTGTTTTTGGTGGTGAATCTGAGTTGAAAATAGAGGGTTATACTGACTCTAGTTTTTAATCAGAAAGTGATAGCAAATCCATGTCAGGGTACGTGTTTACTCCGAATGGTGGTGCGATTAGTTGGAAGAGTTCCAAACAGTATACAACGGCTGACTCCACAGCGGAAGCAGAATATATAGCTGCAAGTGAGGCTGCAAAAGAAGCCGTTTAGATGAGGAAATTTGTTTCTGAGTTGGGAGTTGTTCCTAGCGTTGAAGAGCCTATTGTGTTGTATTGTGATAACAACGCAGCAATAACACAAGCCAAGGAACCTAGGTCTCATAGAAATTCCAAACATGTCCTGCGGCGCTTTTATCTGATTAGGGAGATTGTTTAAAGAGGAGATGTCAACGTCGAGAGAGTTGACACACATAACAACGTAGCAGACCCACTCACAAAGCCACTTTCTCAGAGTCACTTTGATCGTTATAAAGACAAGATGGGTATTAGATACCAGAGTGATTGGCTTTAGTACAAGTGGGAGATTGAAAGAGATATGTCCTAAGTCCAATCATGTATGAGGATTTAGGAATAACTTTTATGTAATCTGTTTTGATTTCATTGATATTATTAAAAGACTTATTTTATTTTTATTGCGGGCTCTATCTATTTAAATGTTTAAATAAGATATACCACAGTTTAGAGTAAAGCTTTTTATGGATTGTGATGAGATCATAATAATGAGACCTAAAAGATGATAACTCTAAACTTAAATAGTTCCTGGTCGTAGGATTACTAACTGGTAATTAATAATCCTCAAAGATCGGTACATACTATGCTTGCTTTATTATGAAGGATGTCTGTTCTCATAGACATTTGTGTGGTGACACTATAGCTAGTATGTAGGTGCTTATTATAGAATAAGTTCACTGAACATGACTCACACAGCTGAACAACTGATGGAGTTCACTCATGTGTCAGCAGTTGTTTACATAGTGATAGTTGTACAAGTATCCTTAGACTTGAGGTCATCATAGTCATCTTGTGTACACTGAACTATGCTTTGGTTTAGTTCTTAGTCTCCAGAGACAATTATAAGGGCTCTACTGGGTATAGGAATTTATATACGAAGATAGTGTATGATCAATAAAGGATCTACCCCTTCCAGTGAAGATGTTCAATGCTGATCCACTTATGCTAGTTCTGGAATCTCTGGCCAGAGTGAATGAAATTAGAAAGGAGTTTCTAATTTACATTAAAAAGAACTAAGCATAGTGAATAGGAAAGCAAGTGATTAAATAAGATAGGCTTGACACAAGTTCCATGCCTTGTATTTAATCGTGACATTGCAGGGTAGAAGGAATTAATTGTACGGTAACTACTCACTGAATAAGTTCTTGGTATTCTAAGCAGTGAATTCGTATTATCCGGATAGTCGCGATATGCTGAGAAGTATCCCTCACGATGTAGAATAAATATGATTAATTAATTAATCATATTTAATGAATTAGAGAATTTATATAAATAATGATAAAATAGTTTTATTATTATTTATTTCTACTACCGGCTTAATATTGAACCTACAGGGTCACACCATAAAAGAGAATGATTTAATGGTGGAGGAATTAATTAATAATGGTTGATAATTATTTATTTATGAAATAAATAATTAATTGGAAAATTTAATAATTGATTAAATGAGATTTAATTGATTATAAATTAATTAAGAAAAGGTTCTTAATATTATTAATTAAGAATTTAATTTTTGGAAATTAAATCAAGTGAGAGAATTATTTCTAAAGAGTTTAGAAAAAGGATTAATAATTAAAAGGTGTTTTAATTATTAGTGAGAATAATAAAGGGTTAATAATAATAATATTTTATGGGAAAATTTTTAGCTGAAAATTTTGCCTATAAATATACTATTATAAACCCTATTTTTGCCTCAACCAAAAAGATTTACTAAACCATAATTCTCTCCATCTCCTCCTCCTTCATTACATCGTTTTCTTGGTGGATACCGGTGGAGTGCTTCACACTTGAGGAGCAGCTGCTAAGGATCTCCGTTCATCGTTCTTGGATCGCTATTAAAGACCTCCATCTTTCCATTAACGTAAAGCTTCTTAAGGTAAACATACTGAACTACGAATTAAATATTATTTTTCGCATGGATCATGCGGAGGGTTTCGGTTTTTTTTAAGATTAAATTTACGTTTTCGCTGCGTTTTTGTGCTAAAAACCTTTCATTTCAAAGTACTTTAAATGAATAGCATCATTTCTTATCTGGAATACCCTCCCATCTGTCATGAAGTATAGCATGATATCTTCTTTTAGCACAGAGTGGTAGACCATTTGTACAGACTCCAGTTGATTCAATCTTTCAGGAGTTGTTCCTACTCCTGGTTCACTCAAAGAAGTTGGATCAGAGGTAGTATTATTTACTCTCTTTTATTTAGAACTACCCAATCCTGATTTGTCTCTAGCTTCCTTCCCTCGAATAACTCTTGCTTCAAAACCACTTGATGTAGTCTTCAAAGGTTGAGTAGATTGTTGAGCTTTAGTGAACCTAGGTAGTAGAATTTTTGAAGGTTTAACATGAGAAATGTCAGGGGTTTCCTTTTCTTTATCTTCTGATATCAAGCCGACTTGAGCTCTGTCAGAGGTTGCTTGCGTTATTGTAATATCAGAATTTACAAATTCCTAATCTTGAACAACATGAGCTCTGTCAGAGGTTGTTTGAATATTCGTCTTCTTCAAAATCAGACTAGTATATTCATCAGATTTTGCTTCCAGATCCGTAGTTGGCATATATATCTTTACAGGTTCATCAACTTTAGCTTTGCCCTTGAAACTTGGATCTACCTCTACTTGTAATTTGGCTTTGAATTCAGATTTGGTTGCCTCAGAGTTTGTCTTTTCTTTAATCACAATGCCCTTAGGCTTTGGAGGTTTCTTTGCAGTAATTATAGCTTTAGACTTGGATTTGACATTTTCTGCTTTAAGCCTGGCTTCTTCTTTCTTTAGACTTTCAAAGTCCATTCCTGGATTGTCTTTGAGAAATAGTCTTTTTGAAATTTCTTCATCCAGCTTCTGTAGCTTGGGGTCTTGATAGTAGACTGATGTTTCCTTCCCCTTAAGCTTCAGTGTCTGCATAAACTTCTGTGATTCTTGACTTTCACCCTGTAACAGAACATCAGGCTTAGTCAGAACTTGCTTATCAGAACTTATTCTTCTATCAGCATCATAGCTTAATCTCTGTGTAGAAGTTCCTGCTTTCCTAGATGAAGAGTCTTTGCCTTGACCATGACCTCTACCCCTTTCAGAGTTTCCCTGGTCCTTATTATCATCATCCTTACCCTTCAGTGGTTGATCAATTTTGCATTTGGACTTAATCACTTTCTCCCCCTTTTTGGCATCATCAGGTAATAGGAGAGAGACAAGCAATTCCACAGAGTTTTGGATTTCATTGAGTTGATCTTGTTGAGCAGCTTGATTCTTTAAAATATCAGATATTTGAGCTTGCTGCTTTTCTTGAGTCTTTTCTATATACCCAATACGGTCAAAGGCTGGCTTAAAAAACCTGTTCTTTTCCAATTTGACATTCATGTCTTGCTGAATCAGGGTTTCTTGAATTTTGTTCACCTTGGCTTGAGTTATTGAGTGTTGACCTTGAAGGTGCCTTGGACTCAATGTCGTAACTCTGAGCTGTGCTTTGAAATCATCATTCACCAGCATCTCATCAGCTTTAGCCAGGTGCTCAGCAAGAATATTTGCAGTAGAAACAAAATCAACTTTGTTCCACTTCTTGATCCATTCCTATCTTCTTGGAGTTTCACTCCAAGGTACCGGTGCATCCTTTCTAACAAAGTTCTTGATTAGATCAGCTTTGCCTAGAACTTGTTGAGGTGCATATCCTGAAGGACCAGCTGCATCAGCATATAGATTTGTAGCAGCTTCACCAGTAGTATCAACATTTGTAGCATCAGAACTTACAGAGCCTGCAGAATCAGCTTCCTATGATAAAATGATAGTGTGTGAGGCTATAGAGGTTTCAAAAATCATCCTCTAAGTTCTGATCAACAACCAAATTCTGATGCTCACCTAATATCTGATCTTCATCATCTAGATTCAGAAGAGGTGTTGTTGGAATATCTGCATTCAAATCAGCATCTAAAATTGGTGTTGTTGGTGGAGTATGTTGAAGAATGGTTGGAGCTTCTAAGTACAGAACCACAGGCACAATAATGTTGTGAATATCTATTTCAGCACTTGTACCTGGGTCTTCAGCATGTACTTGTTCAATGATAGGAGACACAGGAGGTCTAGGCACTCTGTCTTGAGCAATTTCTTCAGCTTGAATTGGTGACAGTGAAGGTGTAGATGTAGTGGCTTCAGCAAATTCTGGTTGTGTAACACCCCCAAATCCGGGGTCGGGGATTCGGGTTGTCACGAGTTCCATTTCCCTTAATAGCACCCAATCTTAATAAACAACCAACTACTCTGTACTGTGACCCCACAATAAACACACACACCATAAGTTATAGTCTCAGAGATGAATATCCAAAAATAACACGAGTCATTTTATTCCAAAATTATATGCCAATACACCTTAAAAGGGTTTCTGAATAAATTTACATTTCTTTGCCATTATTAAATTGATAAAGATACATAAGTCTGGTACATCAAAAGTTGAAAGCCTAGCCTAATGGTAGTTCCTACCTCAGCTACAGCGACATCAACGCCTATAGGAAACTGCGGAACGTTTCCTATCCGCTCGCGAATTGGGAGCTTGGTCATGTTCATCTTTTCTATCTGTTGTTGTGTGATGAAAGAAGAAAGCAAGGGTGAGCAACAAGCCCACCAAAATAATGTGTATAATGATTAACAATATATGAGCATTCTCATAGTACTCATGAAAGTCTTGGTCAAAATAAATGAACCAAGCTGATATCTTAACGCGACCAAGTCGCAAAATATTCAGTATATATATACATATATACTTTTCACAATCTTTGAAATCCTCTGACATGTATAATATACACAGAGTTCCAGTTTATAACTTTATAAAAATATCGTTGCAAGGTGATCTCATATATCTAACCTTGTCTCAATGTTTTTCTGAAACCTTTGTCATTCATAAGACAATCATTAACTAGATATAAGTTTAAAAGATGAAGTTACAAGATACTCCAATATACTTATATCTTTTCCGAATACTACTTGAACTACCACCGTTCAAGTTATAATTAGTTCATCCCATAGATTAAGCTACAAGACAAAACTTGTATAGAATCAATCTTTAAAATATCATCAAAATAAAATGAAGTTACGAGATACTTCATTTGATGCAAACATCATTTTGAAAACTCGACCCTGCCAACACTCAACAATCACCCAACCGTAGCCTTTCTATCGAAGTGCTCTGGGTAGTGTTGCAGAAATATCCAATTGGATGATGAACTCATTACGGGAGTTTGTCACGCCAGGAAGACCACTTACGATGATCAGTCGTAGTAGTGCAACCCCACCATTTTCTACATGTAGTGGAGAACCTGTCGGATTTACTTGTCAATCGAACACTGGACTCCTAAGGAATGTACCGTCTTAGCGGAACTTCCAGGCCATTTGGGCCAATATAATAAGGCTAGGCCGGCGCCACTCGACCACTTACGCCACTCCTAGTTCAGATGAAATCCATGACTCTGAAACGTAAAGCTCGTCCCCCCTTCCCCAAGTAGAAACTTGTTGATACGGCTCCACCAAGAAGTCGTATCTAGTTGGAAAGGAAAACTCACCAATATTTCCCAGGCGATGCCTGTTAATGGATTAACTGGTTCCAAGAATTTTACTTCCCGAGTGTTGGGTAAGTAATCAAAAACTCTTATCAAAACAGCAACTTTGTTGCGAATATAAAACACCCCACAGAGCCGGATCCCTCAGGTTTTGAGCGAGTATTTAAATCCCCTTCGAAAGGAGGATCTTAAATATAAAAATGAGTTTTGGGATCCGCCCTAACCTTTAAAATCATTTTGAAGACTCGAAAATATTTTTAAGAATGTTTGGAGTGATGCTGATTTAGTAAAATAAATTAGTCCCAATATATTAGAAAATATCTGAATATTATTATTTAATTAATATTCCCATAAAGAATAATCTTTATAAAAATAATTGAAGTAGAAGTTTTAAAACTTATACTTGCAATGAATATTAAATAACCAAAGATATACTTATACGAAAGTACTACCTTTTATTTTAATAATCAAAAGTGAGTTTGATTATCGACACATTATTCCTTAATAAAATAAAGAATAATAATTAGTAAATAAACGGAGTCATAAGCCCTCGAATGAATATTCAAATTAATATTCATTAATAAAATAAACGGAGTCATAAGCCCTCGAATGAATATTCAAAATAATATTCATTAAATAAAATAAACGGAGTCATAAGCCCTCGAATGAATATTCAAAATAATATTCATTAAATAAAATAAGCGGAGTCATAAGCCCTCGAATGAATATTCAAAATAATATTCATTAAATAAAATAAACGGAGTCATAAGCCCTCGAATGAATATTCAAAATAATATTCATTAATAAAAATAAAGTTATCGAATAAACCTTATTCGAATAATAGCCTTGAAAACTTTTCATATATATATATATATAAATATATATATATACTCGGGAACATCGACTCCCGGTTTTAGAAAAATGTTCACCTTTAGGTCCCCTATATTAAGGGTATACGCAAATACCGCTTATCTCTAGCATAGGGATTATCAACTGAATCAACAGATATATGTATCAAGATTACGAAACAGGCATGCATATATACCATATCACATGCTACAATATATCGCAAGAATTTGCTAATTAACCATCATGCATTTATCACAAGACAATGCATATACATATATACATCACAACAACAGTATAGCGGGTAGAAAACTTGCCTGAGTGCTCCCAGATAGACTTAAGCTTAGAGTGGGTCCAATAACCTATGAACAATAACATAAGTTGGAATTAGACCCCAGTCGCTTAAGAAACTAGACTTTAACCAATTGAACCCTAATGTTTGCTTATGGTCACTCCTACGCTTAACGAGTCACCTAAGTCGTTCGAGTACCCTCGGCTCCACCATTTTTAATAAATTAACCATTAAGAGTTTTAAGGCGATTCTTTCGCGAGTACCTTACCAACTGCCTAATACACTTAACATAATTGTTTCATACCCCAATTAGTCATTTAAAGTCCTTAACCAAGGTTTCAAAGTAAGGCGAGGGGTAATGGTTCGGTCGCAAAACGCCGTTACTTAAAACGGTCGTTTCTCCTAAACCGTACATCGGATTTAAACGAATCACATATCAAAACAAAGCTCGTAACATGAACTATCTAAGCATGGCAATGGTCAAAACCTAACAGTGAGTTCAAGGGTTCTGATGTTAAGAACAAAAACAGTCTACGGTAAATCGGGCATTACGACGACTATGTTTACGCGATTACCCAAATTTATACCACTGCAAATCAACCCACAATCAACCCACAATCAACATCACAACCCAACTCCATCCATACTTCACCATAACAGCCCCAACAACTCAATATTATCAACTTATACTACTTCCCAATCATGAACTAAAAGCTTACTTAAGTTCTTTAACTAATTATCAAGATTTACAACTCCAAAAACACCACAAAACCAA